>NC_133650.1:138015166-138252154 GCF_009905375.1 Apium graveolens | reverse complement strand
CAGTCTATCATTGGAAATTTTTACAGAATATTGGTAAGGTAGTAATAATAAAAAACAAAAAAAATTGAGTGGGAACAGTTTTAAAATTTAAAATAAAACTGAAGAACCTTGATTAATGGGATTACTTGGTAAGTGGAACGATTTTTCCTTGAAAAACTGCATGTGATTAATGATTACTGAATATCCGTGCCTATTAATTATCTTTTACTGCTGCATGTCTGACAGGTGTCACAACGGTTACTTTTTCTACGTGTATGAGTAAAAGAGAGAAAGATTGTAATATCTTTTATTTACTTTCATATTTTATCTCTCTCTTTTTACTTTTATTCTCTCTCATCTACTGACGATTTTTATACAGACATTTTCTCAAACACCTTACAGGCAATTTTCTTTCTCACAAATTCTCATGGCACCCAAGGACATAATTTTCGATGGAGCTACGTTTGTTCCTAATAACTTCTCTTCTATTCTTAGCAAGTTAGAAGCACCCTCTGAAGTTCACTTCATTCAGGACTTTCTTGCTAGTTCTGATATTGGGTATGCTCTGACTGCACCCGAAGTAGTCTCTGGTACTCAAGTACTGGAGTTTTGGAGAAGCGGTGTATATGATGATGGGGTGCTCAAGGGTCCCTAAGTATTATTTTTTCATCAGGGGAGGATGAGTATATTGTGACATTGTCTACGGTTCGCCAAGCACTACAACTACCTGACAACTGTGTTTATTCTACTGTTGACGAACCAGTTCTTCAAAACATGATGGCCAGTCTGGGATATGAAAGGACATTGGCAAAGTTGGGCCAGTTGAAGAGATCTTTCATAATGAGGGAATGGAGTTTCTCTTTGATTGCATAACTAAAACTTTTGCAAACAAATGTTCCAATTTTGATGCAATTCCCATATTCAGCCAACAAATCGGGTATGCTGTTACGACCGGCATTTTATGTAATATTATTTGTGAATAATATTAAGTTAAATAAAAATATTCAATGCTTGTACGTTTGTGTGAGTGAAAATTTCTGCATTATAAATTTGCTTTGGGTAGTATATGATTTTTCAAAGCAAGAATTTATTTAATTTCTTTATTTTTGATTTATAAGGAATATTCTAAGCTTTGGAAAAATTTTCTTTTAAAAGACATTTTGTACACAAATTTTGAAAATGATTTTATAAAGTCTCTAAAAATCCAAGTTATTTTATGGTATAAATTTTATAATTTTTGAACTTGTACTTTATTTATAAAAATAAATCTTTAAATTAGTTGCTTAATATTAAATTACATGAATAACCTTGCATGCAAACTCTCTTCTATTTAACCAAAGGGCTAAAGAGACACCACCCCACTAACTCACATTTGCTAGCCAAATTACCTCCTTGACCTTGCATGCAAACTTGCCTAACTTTGGCTAGAGGGTTACTCTTGTATTTCCACCACTCACTTTGTGTCAAATAAAAACAAACTCATGATGATCACTCCACCATTTCTACATTTCTCCTCCTCCTCCTCTCCTCTCCTCCCTTCCCCCTCTCCTCTCGGGTTTTTAGCCGAAAACCTACCCCCGCCCCTATTTCTTCATTCCACATTCAACGTTTCCACCTTCCATACAAGTAAATATTACTTCCTATATCATGATCATTCATATTTCAAAGAGTTTTGAGTAGAAAAGTTTAAGTTTAAGGGTTGCATGTAAAGGTTTTAGTGAAACTCAAAATACAATCTTGATTCTTATGGATTTAAGGTTGTTTTCGAGAGGATACAATAAATGGATAAGTGCCAAGTCTTGAGAAGGAAACTCTTGATGATTTAATGGCCATTTCCATCCATTTCATTCGGCCATGACCATATGGAGCCGAATGAATGGTCCTTGAAATCATTCTTGTTTGTTTTGTTCAATTTTTGCATGTTTATGTGATAATGACTTGAATTTTGTGGTGAAAATTTGATAAAACTCCTTGCATGCTAAGTGATCATCTAGGTATACCTTATGCTAGGCTTGCATGTCAATTTTAAGATGGAATATATGTAGAAGATATGTTGTTTTGGTTTGAAAAACCCGAAGGCATGCATGCATGTGGAATTCTCTTAGTTTGTTGTAAGATTTTGATCATTTGGAAAAGATTTGTTAGTGAGCCTTAATTTCAGTAGGAATAATGTGATAATATTGATTTATGCTTCTTGTTGCATGGTAATAATTTGTGGTTATCTTTTATAAAAATATATATCTTGTTGTTTCAAGAGCATAAAGGTTTGTGATTTGTAAAGAGTAGTCTCTTTTATTTTGCCATAGTTGCACCATAGGTAAGGATGATCTCACCAAGGGTATTTTGAGAAAAAGGGAGTTAGTTCAGTAGAATACCAAGTATAAGTCTTGGTTTAAGTATTTAGTTGTTGATAATTGGGTTTGTCAATTCAAAACCTTGGAAAATGAGAGTTATAGTTTCTGCAGAAAAAATCAGTTTAGTACCCTGAGGTTTAGAGTGAGTTTTGACCATGTCATTGATGGTGCACTTTGAGGCCCAAGCCACCAGAAGTTAGTATGGGGAGTATAATAGGTTTTAGAGTTGGTTGGAGGTTTGCATGTCATTTGGTTAGGTGCACAAGTAAAATAACAAAATCTGTCCAGCAGGGGACAGTTTTGTTGCAACTTAGAAATAGGGAGATTTGGCCATGTCATGGGTAGGCCCTCATTAGGCCCAATTGGGCCTTAGTTAGAGGGTATGTCAGAGAAGTTTTTCCAACCATAGTTTCATAGGATATGAGCTAGAACCATGTGTCACAAGTTAATTCAAGTCAGGGCATTTTCTGCCCAGAAAAACAGGGGTGCCTTGGACTTTTAGCTTAGGCCCAAGAAGGCCCAAGCCAGGCCTTTGAGCCACATCAAGCTTGTGAGATTGCCCTTAGGTCAGGAGAGTCTTGTGTAAAAATTTTGAAGAAAAACTTGTAGTTTAAGAGTGTTTAATGCACTCAAGAAACCTTAGTTACCATTCTGAAATTGCACCAGTGAGCACTTTCACTTATCACATAGTTTTAGGACACTTAGAAGTGAGTATTAGGTCGACCACCATAGTTGTAAGATAGTATAAGGTCAGTAGAACAAAAGGCACAAGTGAGGGTCAATAGGTTTTGGATAATTTAGGAAAGGCACATTGAGTTAGGAAGCCCAAATTCGAAGACTTCGTTTAGTTAGCGACCAAGTAAATTAAGTGGTGAGGTCGAGATCATCCAAGCCTAGTGTGGCATTATGGTGTATATGATGTTATTTGGTATTAATATACGATATGTGATTATGTGGCTACGTGTGTACATTGAAAATATAAATGGTGGATATGAATTAAGTGTGTATAGGCCTAAGTGCCATCCATGTTTAATTTCGGGTTGTAAATAGGTTAAGATGGAAAGAATATATTATAATGAGGATTATTATTATTTATGTAGGATCTCGAGACGAGGGAAAACTTGCCATAAAAGTCGAGTGAAGCTCCAGTTGTTGCTCCTACCAGTCAGACCAGACCAGTCTATCTCAGGCAAGTGATTCAACTTGACCTTCGCATTTACTGTAAACAGTTCATATATATCGATGCAATTATCCTGAGTCATTTTGATATATTTAAATCAAGAGTATCTTTTGTTTATCTTTGAGTTACATAGAGATGCCATGAACCCTCGAGTACGTATTGCAAGTAGTTCAAAAGTCTTTCATGATAGTTTAATGCCATGATAAAATAGAGATGTGTTATAATACCTTATTGATCCTTTGATTATCATGCTATTGATCCCTGAGAAATCTTGATGTTGCAACCCTGATGCTTTGATTCAACTCTTGAAATAACCTCGATAGAAACTTTATCTTGATACCTAAAAGCCAATCTTTTCTTAAATTCATTCATGATTGTTTGATAACCCTATCCTTACCCTAAAGCTTGATACCCTGTTATATCTTGAGCTGATGATCACTTCCTTTATATTTTAGCACCTCTATCCTATTGGAACCAGTGATGCTTATCTTCTTGATGTTCTAATACCTATACCTTGTCTACAACCATTGCTTTAAGCCTAGTTTGGCATTACTCTTTCATATTATCCAATAGCCTTGCTTAATTTCCTTGTCAAAATTCTTGTTTATGGAAATCTCTCGATTACCCTAATATAGTAAAGTCTAGGGATCATGGCCCTGAGATTTAGTGTCATATTTCCAGTGTTTCAAGTTGATCTATAATCCCCTGATAAAAAAATGATTTCAGTCAAAAGAGATTTTGTCATAAATCGGCATCAGTTTTCAAAATAAATAAAAGATGGATTTTTCAGTCCCAAAGGGGGACAAATGTTTTCTTGAATGGTGGATCTGGACTGAGACGCAAGTCCTTTCCACACTTATATTAGGCTTAAAAAGTTGCCTAGGGATTCCCAATAATGTTTTAGAACCCAGCGAGGTTCGGGATTACTTCGCGGCTGATCACCGGCTGTAATCCGTAGCGTCATAAAATGATTTTGATTAAGAATGGTTTTAAAATTTGTTTTGATGCAAGCAAAATGATGCCAACTCACATAAGTTTTATCTCTCGATTATCATTGATTATGTCATTCCATTGTCATTCCTAAAGGTATATCTCGATTTATGCTTTGCGTTGTATTGTTAGCACTTGTTGAGCTTTTGGCTCACTTCTTGCTTTACCCTGATATTACAGCTAGCAGCCATGGTTAGATTCAAGCAGACTGCCCGTAAGACCTGTGATGCTGATGCTTATGTTCGAGCTCAGGTAGAATAAGTAATAATAGTTGTGTGAGGACTCGGTATTTGTAATCAGATGTAATAGTGGTAGTGTTGGGCTGTTCCAAACCCTAAACTGTAAGATCTTGGATTTTGGTTGTGTAATACTCATTAAATGATGTAATAGCTATAATTATTTTGCTATTTAAGTTGGGGGTGTGACAGGTTTTGGTATCAGAGCTACGGTTTAGAGTCCCTGGACAGCCCAAATAGGTTATAGGATTTGTGTGTAGGTTATAGATATTACGCGAGAGAGAAGGTAAAGTAAATTATTATTAATACTCCTCTTATTGGTTGTCAGCAAAGGGCGCATTCCTCGTCATCCTCTGGGTCGGACGACACTATTGCTTTCTACGTGTATGCTGAGTTGAGGCGCGAGTTCGACATGCTTCAGGGCAAGTACGACCGACTGATAGACCGACTGAAGAACGTGTATCCGGATAGCCGAAACTACGAAGGGAAGCCCAAGGAGCAGATGATTGCGAGACTTGAGACCTTGGTTCGGTACGTCAACACTAAGCTTGAGGAGATGCCAGCACACCGGGACCGTACCAGCCAGTATGTCATTCAGATGGTGGCAGATGAGCTCCAGAGCATTGTGAAGACGCTTCGAGAGGAAAAGACTACCAAGCCCCGTTCAGATGGAGTGGAGCCTTAGTTCTTTCCATTTACCTTTCATGTTGTTGTACTATCAAACTCTATGGAATCCCCAGTTGTTTCCGTCTTTCCTTTAAATAAGCCTGTTATTTCTAGAATCAGACTATGTCCCAATCCTATGTACTGTGACCTTTAAATTTCAATAATTATGTGCTATTGTTCCATCTGCTCTCAACTGTTATTTTATGTTTTTATCATCATATCTGCTTAATTTGGAAACTTGACCCCATATGTAAATGCGAATGCCATGCGATACCCTCGAATCATTTTATCATTCATATTTGTTATGACACAACTCTTATTTCAGGATCATGCCTCCCAAAAAGAAGAACCCAACAACCACCTTCACCACAGACCCAAACATTCTTCAACTATTGGAAACCTTGCAACAGCAAACCAATGCTATAGCTCAACAACAACTAACTCTTCAACAACGAATTGAAAACCAAGATAACCGTGAGCCATATCAACCACCTGAACCACCAGTACCACCAAGACAAATTGTCACTTTCAAGGCTTTTCAGAATGTGAATCCACCTGTATTTCATGATACCACTGATCCAGTGATAGCAAACACATGGATCAAGGAGATGGAAAGGGCTTTTGAGTTGGTACAGTTAGGAGACGATCAGAAGACGCTGTATGCCACTTACTTCTTGAAGGGAGAAGTCATTTATTGGTGGGAATCAGTAAAAGCTATGGAAGTCACTCAGCAGATTTCTTGGGAGAGATTTAAGAAGTTATTTCTGGACAAGTATTACCCTAAGTACATGCAGAATCAGATGGAGCTAAAATTTCTTGAGTTAAAACAAGGGAACATGACTGTACTGGAATATGAGAAGAAGTTCACTGAGTTGTCAAGGTTTGTGACAAAGTATACTAGCACTGAGGAAGAAAAAGCAAAGAAATTTCAGCAAGGATTGGAGCCTTGGATCAGAGATAGGGTGGCTATGTTTGAGCTTGAAACTTATGCGGGAGTAGTACAGAAAGCTGCTCTGATTGAGAATAATGGGATGCAGTCAAGGAAAGAGAGGGATAACAAGAAGAGGAAGGTTCCATTTTATGGAGAAAAGTCTGAAGCTGGAAGTTCGCAAGATCGGAATGTAAAGAGGATTGGTTTCCAGAAGGGCGGAAATTTTCAAAGGAAAGGAAATTTGGGCAAAAGGCAAGAATCAAAAGGGAACAATCAGGCAAGCCAAGGGCAAGTTGGAGAAAACAGGTTCCAGAGGCCAGAATGCAAGCACTGTGGAAGAAGGCACCCCGGAGTATGCAATAAGCTGAGTATGACCTGTTATAGGTGCAATCAGAAGGGACATTTGGCAAATGAGTGCAAGATGCCGAAGCCAGGAGTTACGTGCTACAAATGTGGGAAGACTGGACACATGGCTAGGGAGTGTAAGGCAACAGGACCAGTCAGAGCTCTGATGAACGTGGCAAGTACCAGTGCAAGCGTGCCAGCTGAGGTATTGGCATTACCTCCACCACCCGCACCAACCCCGCAAGCAACAGCAAGGACATTTGATCTAAAGATGAAAGATGCTGTTCAGAATTCTGAGGTGATAGCAGGTACACTTTTACTCAATAATGTCAAAGCCAAAATATTGATTGATTCGGGAGCCACAAGATCTTTCATATCAGAATCTTTTGTTGATAAGATCCAATGTGATAAAACGGTTATGAGTGAGGTAGTAAATGTGGTAATTGCGAACCAAGAGAAGATTCCTGTGAATCAATTTTGTCCAAAATGTGAGATTGATATTTCGGGATATAAGTTCTCGGCCGACTTGATACTCTTCAAGCTGGGAGAGTTTGATATAATTTTAGGAATGGATTGGTTAGGAGAGAATAGCGCTCAGATAAATTGTAAGACCAAGAGAGTGTATTTAAAGACGAAGAGTGGAGAGAAGGTAGTATTTAAGGGACAGAGGCAAGAGCGACTATTTCTTACAATTATTCAGGCTAAGAAGTTACTTAGAAAAGGTTGTGAGTCGTTCCTAGCATATGTAGTGGATTCAGAGAGAGGCAACCCCAGCATGGAAGATATTCCTGTAGTTAATGAGTTCCCCGATGTGTTTCCCGACGAACTACCAGGCTTACCACCAGATCGACAAATTGAGTTCGAGATCAACCTTGCTCCAGGCACGGAACCAGTTTCAAAGGCTCCGTATAGGATGGCACCAGCAGAAATGAAAGAGTTGGCGAGCCAGCTACAAGAATTATTGGATAAGGGAGTGATACGACCAAGTACGTCGCCATGGGGAGCACCTGTTCTCTTTGTGAAGAAGAAAGATGGGAGTATGCGTCTATGCATAGATTACCGGGAGTTGAATAAAGTAACGATCAAGAACCGCTACCCGCTACCAAGGATAGATGACCTTTTTGATCAGTTAAAGGGAGCAAAATGTTTTTCGAAGATTGACTTGAGATCGGGATACCATCAATTAAAGATCAAGGAAGAAGATATTCCCAAGACCGCATTTAGGACCAGATATGGGCATTATGAATTCCTAGTAATGCCGTTTGGATTGACCAACGCTCCGGCCGCATTCATGGATCTGATGAATCGAGTATTTAAGAAGTATTTGGATAAATTTGTCGTGGTATTTATTGATGACATCCTTATTTATTCTAAATCGGAAGAAGAACATATGCAGCACCTCTGGATAGCATTGGAGATACTCCGACAAGAGAAGTTGTATGCCAAGTTTACCAAATGTGAGTTTTGGTTAAAGGAAGTTCAATTTTTGGGGCATGTTATTGGAAATGAGGGAGTTAAAGTGGATCCGGCGAAGATTGAGGCAGTTATGAGTTGGGAGAGGCCAAAGACTCCTACGGAAGTGCGAAGTTTTCTAGGATTGGCCGGATACTATAGAAGATTCGTCAAGGATTTCTCGAAGATCGCCACGCCATTGACCAAGTTAACCAGAAAGAATCAAAAGTTTGAATGGAGTGCAGAATGTGAAAATAGCTTTCAAGAGTTAAAACAGAAGTTGGTAACAGCTCCGGTGTTGGTACTTCCAGATGATCAAGGGAATTTTGTAATATTCAGCGACGCTTCACATAAGGGTTTGGGTTGTGTGTTGATGCAACACAGTAAGGTAATAGCATATGCGTCAAGACAGTTGAAGCCGCACGAGTTAAAGTATCCGACGCATGACTTGGAACTAGCCGCCATAGTGTTCGCACTCAAGATTTGGAGACACTATCTCTATGGAGAGAAGTGTGAAATCTACACGGATCACAAGAGTTTAAAGTACATTTTTTACTCAGAAAGAGCTCAATATGAGGCAGAGGAGATGGCTGGAATTGATCAAGGACTATGACTGTTCGATAAATTACCATCCTGGAAAGGCGAACGTAGTGGCCGATGCGCTGAGTCGGAAGGAGAGATTGAATATGATGATAACATCAAAAGAGTTATCTGAAGAAATCGGAAAATTGGAATTGGAACTTTGTGCTTATGGGAAAGTCAAAGAAGTTTGTCGTGCAATGACCTTTCAGCCAACACTACTGGAAAAGATAAAGAAGTATCAAGAGGAAGTAATGGAAAAAGAGAAAAATCAGTTATCTGGAGAAGAGATTAATACAAAAAGGGATGAGCAAGGAATACTAAGGTTTTCATCCAGAATATGGATTCCCCATGTACCTGAATTAAAGAATGAGATCCTCCATGAAGCCCACCATTCGAAATTTTCAATCCACCCGGGAAGCACCAAGATGTATCAAGACTTAAAGAAGAACTTTTGGTGGCCAAATATGAAAAGAGACGTGGCAGAATGGGTTGCGAAGTGCTATACTTGTCAGAAAGTAAAGGCAGAACATCAACGACCAAGCGGATTAATTCAGCCCCTGAAGATTCCAGAATAGAAATGGGAAAATATCGCTATGGACTTTATAGTAGGACTACCGCGAATAAAATCCGGACATGACGCAATATGGGTTATAATTGATCGTCTTACGAAGTCGGCGCATTTCCTTCCAATAAATGAGAAGTCGTCACTGGACAAGTTGGTTCATCTGTATGTGCACGAAATCGTATTAAGGCATGGGGTACCTGTATCAATAGTTTCAGACAGAGATCCCCGATTTAACTCAAGATTCTGGAAGCAATTCCAGGAATGTCTTGGCACGAAGTTGAATATGAGCACGGCGTATCACCCGCAGACTGATGGCCAGAGTGAAAGAACAATTCAAACAATTGAAGACATGTTGCGCAGTTGTGCAATCGATTTTGCTGGAAGTTGGGACGACCACCTGCCATTAATTGAATTTTCATATAACAACAGCTATCATTCCAGTATCGGCATGCCACCATATGAAGCTTTGTACGGGCGAAAATGTAGATCACCAACAAGTTGGGATGAAGTAGGAGAAGGAAGAATTCTCGGCTCAGAATTGGTACAACAGTTGCATGACTCAGTCAAGTTAATTCAGAAAAGGTTGCTTGCTGCTCAAGATAGACAGAGGAAGTATGCGGATCCAGCGCGTAAGGATGTTCAATTCCAAATTGGCGAAGCTGTGTTGCTAAAAGTGTCACCTAGGAAAGGGTTGATAAGATTTGGCAAGAAAGGAAAGTTAGCACCTAGATATGTAGGTCCTTTTGAGATTTTGAGTCAAGTAGGAAAGGTGGCCTATGAGTTGGCCTTACCACCTCAGTATCAGCATGTGCATAATGTGTTCCATGTGTCGTTGCTTAAGAAGTACAATCCTGACGCTAGCCATGTGATAGAATATGAACCTGTAGAAATTCAGGCAGACCTGTCATTTGTGGAGCAACCGGTTAAAGTACTCGACTGGCAAGTAAAGAGTCTTAGAAATAAATCAGTAAAGTTAGTGAAAGTACTTTGGAGGAACCCTAAGGTCGAAGAGTCGACTTGGGAGTTAGAGTCTGATATGCGTTCCCGGTATCCTCATCTGTTCTCTTAGATTCTGGGGACAGAATCCCTTAAGGGGGAGAGGATGTTACGACCGGCATTTTATGTAATATTATTTGTGAATAATATTAAGTTAAATAAAAATATATTCAATGCTTGTACGTTTGTGTGAGTGAAAATTTCTGCATTATAAATTTGCTTTGGGTAGTATATGATTTTTCAAAGCAAGAATTTATTTAATTTCTTTATTTTTGATTTATAAGGAATATTCTAAGCTTTGGAAAATTTTTCTTTTAAAAGACATTTTGTACACAAATTGTGAAAATGATTTTATAAAGTCTCTAAAAATACAAGTTAATTTATGGTAGAAATTTTATAATTTTTGAACTTGTATTTTATTTTATAAAAATAAATCATTATAAATTTTAGTTGTCATAATTATTAAATTACATGAATAACCTTGCATGCAAACTCTCTTCTATTTAACCAAAGGGCAAAGAAGACATTCTCCACCCCACTAACTCACATTTTGCTAGCCAAATTACCTCCTTGACCTTGCATGCAAATTTGCCTAACTTTAGCTAGAGGGTTACTCTTGTCATTTCCTAAATCCACTCACATTTAGCCTAGTCAAAGACATAAAAACAAAACTAAAGTGATGATCACTCCATTTTCACTCCACACTTCTCCTCCCTCCTCCCTCTCCTCTCGGCCCTCCCCCTCTCCTCTCGGGTTTTTAGCCGAAAACCTACCCCCTCCCCTTTTCTTCATTCCACATTCAAGTTTCCACCTTCCATACAAGTAAATATTACTTCCTATATCATGATCATTCATATTTCAAAGAGTTTTGAGTAGAAAGTTTAAGTTTAAGGGTTGCATGTAAAGGTTTTAGTGAAACTCAAAATACAATCTTGATTCTTATGGATTTAAGGTTGTTTTCGAGAGGACTACAATAAATGGATAAGTGCCAAGTCTTGAGAAGGAAACTCTTGATGATTTAATGGCCATTTCCATCCATTTCATTCGGCCATGACCATATGGGAGCCGAATGAATGGTCCTTGAAATCATTCTTGTTGTTTTGTTCAATTTTTGCATGTTTATGTGATAATGACTTGAATTTTGTGGTGAAAATTTGATAAAACTCCTTGCATGCTAAGTGATCATCTAGGTATACCTTATGCTAGGCTTGCATGTCAATTTTAAGATGGAATATATGTAGAAGATATGTTGTTTTGGTTTGAAAAACCCGAAGGCATGCATGCATGTGGAATTCTCTTAGTTTGTTGTAAGATTTTGATCATTTGGAAAAGATTTTGTTAGTGAGCCTTAATTTCAGTAGGAATAATGTGATAATATTGATTTATGCTTCTTGTTGCATGGTAATAATTTGTGGTTATCTTTTATAAAAATATATATCTTGTTGTTTCAAGAGCATAAAGGTTTGTGATTTGTAAAGAGTAGTCTCTTTTATTTTGCCATAGTTGCACCATAGGTAAGGATGATCTCACCAAGGGTATTTTGAGAAAAAGGGAGTTAGTTCAGTAGAATACCAAGTATAAGTCTTGGTTTAAGTATTTAGTTGTTGATAATTGGGTTTGTCAAGTCAAAACCTTGGAAAATGAGAGTTATAGTTTCTGCAGAAAAATCAGTTTAGTACCCTGAGGTTTAGAGTGAGTTTTGACCATGTCATTGATGTGCACTTTGAGGCCCAAGCCACCAGAAGTTAGTATGGGGAGTATATAATAGGTTTTAGGAGTTGGTTGGAGGTTTGCATGTCATTTGGTTAGGTGCACAAGTAGAATAACAAAATCTGTCCAGCAGGGGACAGTTTTGTTGCAACTTAGAAATAGGGAGATTTGGCCATGTCATGGGTAGGCCCTCATTAGGCCCAATTGGGCCTTAGTTAGAGGGTATGTCAGAGAAGTTTTTCCAACCATAGTTCATAGGATATGAGCTAGAACCATGTGTCACAAGTTAATTCAAGTCAGGGCATTTTCTGCCCAGAAAAACAGGGGTGCCTTGGACTTTTAGCTTAGGCCCAAGAAGGCCCAAGCCAGGCCTTTGAGCCACATCAAGCTTGTGAGATGCCCTTAGGTCAGGAGAGTCTTGTGTAAAAATTTTGAAGAAAAACTTGTAGTTTAAGAGTGTTTAATGCACTCAAGAAACCTTAGTTACCATTCTGAAATTTGCACCAGTGAGCACTTTCACTTATCACATAGTTTTAGGACACTTAGAAGTGAGTATTAGGTCGACCACCATAGTTGTAAGATAGTATAAGGTCAGTAGAACAAAAGGCACAAGTGAGGGTCAATAGGTTTTGGATAATTTAGGAAAGGCACATTGAGTTAGGAAGCCCAAATTCGAAGACTTCGTTTAGTTAGCGACCAAGTAAATTAAGTGGTGAGTCGAGATCATCCAAGCCTAGTGTGGCATTATGGTGTATATGATGTTATTTGGTATTAATATACGATATGTGATTATGTGGCTACGTGTGTACATTGAAAATATAAATGGTGGATATGAATTAAGTGTGTATAGGCCTAAGTGCCATCCATGTTTAATTTCGGGTTGTAAATAGGTTAAGATGGAAAGAATATATTATAATGAGGATTATTATTATTTATGTAGGATCTCGAGACGAGGGAAAACTTGCCATAAAAGTCGAGTGAAGCTCCAGTTGTTGCTCCTACCAGTCAGACCAGACCAGTCTATCTCAAGGCAAGTGATTCAACTTGACCTTCGCATTTACTGTAAACAGTTCATATATATATCGATGCAATTATCCTGAGTCATTTTGATATATTTAAATCAAGAGTATCTTTTGTTTATCTTTGAGTTACATAGAGATGCCATGAACCCTCGAGTACGTATTGCAAGTAGTTCAAAAGTCTTTCATGATAGTTTAATGCCATGATAAAATAGAGATGTGTTATAATACCTTATTGATCCTTTTGATTATCATGCTATTGATCCCTGAGAAATCTTGATGTTGCACCCTGATGCTTTGATTCAACTCTTGAAATAACCTCGATAGAAACTTTATCTTGATACCTAAAAGCCAATCTTTTCTTAAATTCATTCATGATTGTTTGATAACCCTATCCTTACCCTAAAGCTTGATACCCTGTTATATCTTGAGCTGATGATCACTTCCTTTATATTTTAGCACCTCTATCCTATTGGAACCAGTGATGCTTATCTTCTTGATGTTCTAATACCTATACCTTGTCTACAACCATTGCTTTAAGCCTAGTTTGGCATTACTCTTTCATATTATCCAATAGCCTTGCTTAATTTCCTTGTCAAAATTCTTGTTTATGGAAATCTCTCGATTACCCTAATATAGTAAAGTCTAGTGGATCATGGCCCTGAGATTTAGTGTCATATTTCCAGTGTTTCAAGTTGATCTATAATCCCCTGATAAAAAAATGATTTCAGTCAAAAGAGATTTTGTCATAAATCGGCATCAGTTTTCAAAATAAATAAAAGATGGATTTTTCAGTCCCAAAGGGGGACAAATGTTTTCTTGAATGGTGGATCTGGACTGAGACGCGAGTCCTTTCCACACTTATATTAGGCTTAAAAGTTGCCTAGGGATTCCCAATAATGTTTTAGAACCCAGCGAGGTTCGGGATTACTTCGCGGCTGATCACCGGCTGTAATCCGTAGCGTCATAAAATGATTTTGATTAAGAATGGTTTTAAAATTTGTTTTGATGCAAGCAAAATGATGCCAACTCACATAAGTTTTATCTCTCGATTATCATTGATTATGTCATTCCATTGTCATTCCTAAAGGTATATCTCGATTTATGCTTTGCGTTGTATTGTTAGCACTTGTTGAGCTTTTGGCTCACTTCTTGCTTTACCCTGATATTACAGCTAGCAGCCATGGTTAGATTCAAGCAGACTGCCCGTAAGACCTGTGATGCTGATGCTTATGTTCGAGCTCAGGTAGAATAAGTAATAATAGTTGTGTGAGGACTCGGTATTTGTAATCAGATGTAATAGTTGGTAGTGTTGGGCTGTTCCAAACCCTAAACTGTAAGATCTTGGATTTTGGTTGTGTAATACTCATTAAAATGATGTAATAGCTATAATTATTTTGCTATTTAAGTTGGGGGTGTGACATATGCTCTCATAAATCGAACTGATTTTGACTATACAAGTGTTGTTTTAGGTTTTAGTGGGGACATAATGCATGAAGATAGATCTACTGTTTATTTTGCTAGATTATGTCAGCTTATCTATAGTTTCTGTTTTGATAATAAGCCCCAAAGTTATGGTGAATTAATTTCATCATACAGAATAGCTAAAAGAGCTTTTACTGACCTATTATCTACTGATAATAAGAAGGTTGTGTTAAGACCCCTCTTAATTCCTTTATCTGTCAAACAAGCCTTAATAACCTATGATCCTGTTAAGTACACTGTACTATATCCTGATGTTCAACCATCTGAACCTCATCCATCAGCACCTACCACCTCTACTCAACCACCACAAACTTCTCAACCTCAAACTTCAGATCCTACAGTGCAGCCTTCATCTTCCAAACCTAAGAGGACTAAGAAAGTACCTCAAACATAACAAAAGAGAAGGAGATTCATTCTGCGAGATGAATCAGATGTTGAGGAACAGGTTCATGTATCAGAACTTGTTGTTCGAGAAGCTGAGAAGGTCTCTTCTCAGGAGGATGTTGATATTGGGAGTTCTAGGCCCCTAAAAAGGTTTAGAAAGCATAATTTTGATGATACGGCTCCTAAAGTATCATTAAAAGCTAAAAGATTCAAAACATTGGCAAAAAGGCCTGAAGATTCTGGTAAAGGAATGGAAGCAGCAGCTAAGGAAGGGGATCAGGATTCTCTGATCTCACAAGACTCTGTTGAAGCTCACAATTCTCCTTGTGCTGATCCAAACCCTCATGCCACTCATCACTCTCCACTCCATGAGCCAGAAACTACTCACATTCTTACACCTCCAGTATCTCCAGTAAATGCTGATACCCAGGGGCCAAGTGATGAAATTGACATTCATAACTTGGAAGTGCCTCAGGTTTTATATCTAGAAGCTCCACCAACTCAAGTCACTCCACCAACAACACCAATTCCTGATGCTGATTTTAATCCATAATTGCCTACAACACCTTCTCTACATCTAGATACTGAAGATCAGATTTTAGGTGAGCATCAGAATATGGATGTTGATCAGAACTTAGTTGGAGTTCAGCACTTAGAGGACGATGTTGAAGCCTCCATAGCTTCTCATACTGTTCTTTTATCAGAAGATGCTGAAGCTATTGACTCTATAAGTTCTGATGATGCAAATGTTGATGATACTGGTAATGCTGCTACAAATTTAGATGCTGATGCAGCTGGTCCTTCTGGACATGCACCTCTACAAGCTCCTTCAAAAGCTGAGATAGTCAAAAAGTTTGTTACAAGGGAAGCACCAGTACCTTGGAGAGAAACTCCTAGAGGACAGGAGTGGACTAAGGAGTGGAACACAATTACCTTTGTTCCTTCTGAAAAGATTCTTGGTGATCACTTTACAAAAGCTGATAAGATGCTAGTTAATGATGATTTCAAAACTCAGCTCCGAGTTACTGCACTTAGTACAAGGCACCTTCAGGGTCAACACTCTGTAACCCAGACCAAGGTGGATAAGATTCAAGAAACCTTAAATCAGCAAGATACAGTTATCAAGTTGGACAAGAAAAGGTTTTTCAAACCTTCCTTTGACAAAATTACCAACATTGAGAAAACCCAAGAGAAGTAAAAGTCTCAGATTGATGAAATTTTGAAAAATCAAGCTTCTCAGCAAACTCAACTCAATGAGATTCAATCCTCAGTGGAATTGCTTCTCTCTCTTTTTTTACCTGCTGATGCCAAAAAGGGGGAGAAAGTAATTAAGTTCAAATGTAAATCGACACTGAAGAAAAAGGATGATGGTAATGACCCGGGAAAACTCTGGAATGGGTGGAGGTCATGGTCCAGGTGGAGGTCTTTCATCAAGTAAAGCTGGAACTACAAGGCATAGAACAAGTTCTGATACTGGGAGAAGAATAACTTCTGATACTGGTAAAAGGATAAGTTCTGATGAATTTTTGGAACTTGATGAAGAAATTTCAAGACAGTTATTTCTGAAAGAAAATCCAGGATTGGACTTTGAGAGTCTAATGGAAGAAGAAGCTAGACTAAAGTTAGAAAAGGTCAACTCCAAATCTGAAGCTTCTGTTGTTAAAAAGAAACTTCCTACGGGTAAAGGCATTGTGATAAAAGAAAGGACAAATCCTGTGGCAACTAAAGCCAAATCACAATTGCAGATAGATCCAAGGTCCAAGGGCAGAGAAAAATTTGGTAAACCTGTAAAGGTTTATGTGCCTCCTATGGATAAAGAAATTTCTGATGAAGATGCTAATCTTACTCTGACTTCAAGGAAGATTTCAAAGACATCCTCTGATATGGCTCAAGTTGTTCAGAGTCAAGATATAGTTAGTTCTGATATAACAATGAAGCAATCAACCTCTGACATAGCTCAAGTTGGCTTGATATCAGAAGATAAGTCAAAGGAAACCTCTAACATTGCTTATGTTAAATCCTCAAAGTTACTCCTACCAGGATTCACTAAAGCCAAACAGACTCAACCTTTGAAGACTTCAGCAAGTGGTTTTGAAGCAAGAGTGGTTACTGGAAAGGAAGCAAGAGATAATTCTGGATTGGGTAGTGCTGATGAAAGAAGAGTGCAGAACACAACCAATGATCCAACTTCCTTAAGTGAACCAGGTATTGGAGCAACTCCTGAAAGATTGAATCAACTAGAATCTGTATAGATGGTCTACCATACCTTCTTGAAAGAACACATCTTGTTATATTTCATGAAAGATGGAAGGGTTTACCATATAAGGGAAAATGCTATACCACTGAAGTATTTTGAAGAATTAGAACATGTTTTATTCTTACTTCAAGTGAAGGACAGAATAACAGAAAGTACTGCAAACTATTTGAAGACTCAAATTCAGAGACAGAAGAAGCTCTATTCTATAACGTCTGACAGCACATACTGTCCCAAGTACAGAGATCACAAGGGTGATATTGTTGATATGAAGCCTAATACTGCAAAGATCAGAACATATCTTGGTATTAAGGGACTTGAATTCAATCTAGAGTCTGACAAAGCCTATATCATCAGACTAGATCAGGAGTTGAGAAAAGCAAAAATTAATGATCTCAGATATGCTATCTTTCAAACTGGTGAAGATATTGCAGAACTTAAAGATGCTAAAAGGAGAATGATTGATGAACTCAGATATGCTGAGAGATGTTTGTTAAAGAACTATCTCAGAACAACTCCTGACATCGAAGAGATCAGAAAGTGAAGCCAAGTCAAGATCTACAACTGCTCAAATTCTGATTTGTATACAGACTGAAGTTGTTATCAGAAGTTAAAGTTGGTAAAGCTTTAAGGACTGTAAGTTGTAGTTATCTAGTTAAATTCTCATACATTTGTACTTAATGTTTTTGACATCATCAAATATCTGTTAAACTTGTATATTATGCTAATTTACAAGTTGGGGGAGATTGTTAGATATATTTGATAATGTCATGTCTAATATGATTTGTGTTTAGTTTTCAGATCTTACTTAAACAGGACAAATCAGTACTTAACTGAAATCAGCATTTATACTGAAGTCAGAACTTAAGTTATCAGTACTTAAGGTTCAGGAGATATTTATCAGGAGATAATATCAGGACTTAAAGGAAACTTTCAGATAAGGAAGGCGGCTGATTGAAGGGAAAGAAGATCAAGACAAACGTAAGCAGAGATATGCATGAAGAAGGAATTCTGTAAAGAATGGAATACTTGAAAGAAAAGATAACTGATTGATATATTTTAGGAAGCAGAATTATATTCCGTATCAATGTAACTGTGTAGTATATAAACACAGACATAGGGTTTACACTATAAGTGTTATCATTATCGAGAATATTATTCATTGTAACCCTAGCAGCTCTCGTGATATTTGTTCATCACTGAGAGAGGACAATTCTACATTGTAATAGAGTTTAATAAAGTTTATTTTCTGTTACTTGTGTTCTTTGAATTCGATTTGATTGTGCTATACACTGTATTCAACCCCCTTCTACAGTGTGTGTGACCTAACAGAGTACCTGACTTCAATTTTCTTTTCTTTTCTTTTCTTCAGATAAGTGAGGCTTATCAAGCATGTGGTTCATCCTTAAGATATACTGACATCAGAATTTGACAGATAAGAAGCAAGAATCTAGTTTGTGACTTAGTAATAAGATACACAAAGTAAATTTGACTAAGCTCAATATCATAATTTGCTTGTGTTAATGAATTTTCACATAAACAACTAATTCAAACATGGGATATCTAGTATGTTAAAGACTACTAGGTCAGCATCTAGCACAATAATCCTCATTGGATTGAATAGTCACATAACATTTAAAACACTATCAAAGTATATAGAATCACATCAGATAACAATCAATATTTAATATATAACAATTTAAGCACATATTACATAGAGATGAGACAATCTGTAAACACTGATCATAAAGCCTGATGCATGAGAACAAAAACTAAGCAGATTTTGAGAAAGAACCTGAAACCATTTCAAGTTCATTTACCAATCTTGTAAAAGTAGCTTCACATAGTGGTTTTGTGAAGATATCTGCTAGTTGTTGATCTGTTGAAATAAAATGCAATTCCACTGTACCTTCCATCACATGTTCCCTTATGAAATGGTACCTAATGCTGATGTGCTTTGTCATTGAGTGTTGAACTGGATTACCTGTCATAGCAATAGCACTTTGATTTCCATAATAAATAGGTATTTTAGAAAATTCTAACCAATAGTCCAGTAACTGATTCTTCATCCAAAGAATCTGTGTACAACAGCTTCCTGCAGCAATATATTATGCTTCTGCAGTTGATGTGGAAAATGATTTCTGTTTCTCGCTAAACCAACAAACCAATGTGCCTCCAAGAAATTGGCAACTTCCACTAGTGCTTTTCCTGTCTATTTTGTATCCTGCAAAATCTGCATCTGAGTAACCTATTAGCTTAAAATCTGATTCTCTAGGATACCACAATCCTAGATTAGCTGTACCCTTGAGGTACTTGAAAATTCTTTTCACAGCTATTAGATGAGGTTCTCTTGGATCAGACTGAAATCTTGCACACAGACAGGTAGCATACATGATATCAGGAGTACTTGCAGTTAAATAGAGTAAAGAGCCAATCATATATCTGTAGTTAGTAATATCTACTGATGCTCCAGTATCTTTATCTAACTTGGTTACAGTGGCCATGGGAGTGGATGCAGTTGAACAATCTTGCATTCCAAATTTCTTGAGTAAATTTCTGGTGTACTTAGATTGACAGATAAAAGTACCCTCTTCATTTTGCTTGACTTGAAGTCCCAGAAAATAGCTAAGTTCTCCCATCATACTCATTTGATATCTTGACTGCATTAGCTTTGCAAACCTTTCATAGAGTTTGGTATTGGTAGAACTAAATATGATTTCATCAACATATATCTGTACCAAAAGTAAGTCATTTCCATGGTTGAGGTAGAACATTGTTTTATTAATTGTACCTCTGTGAAATCCACTTTCTAGAAGGAATTGAGTTAAAGTCTCTTACCATGCTCTTGGAGCTTGTTAAGGCCATAAAGTTCTTTGTCAAGTCTATAGACATGATTTGGAAATTTTGGATCTACAAATCCTAGAGGTTGTTCAACATATACCTCTTATTCCAATTCTCCATTGAGAAAAGCACTTTTCACATCCATTTGAAAGACTTTAAACTTCTTATGAGCAACATAAGCCAAAAAGATTCATATGGCTTCCAATCTAGCAACTGGTGCAAATGTTTCATCATAATCAATACCCTCCTGTTGAGAGTAGCCTTTAGCCACTAGCCTTGCTTTGTTTCTTGTAATTATGCCGTCACTGTCAGTTTTGTTTCTGAACACCTATTTTGTGCCAACAATTGATCTGTTCTTTGATCTTGGCACTAGGGTCCAAACTTTATTTCTTTCAAATTCATTTAACTCTTCCTTCATTGCTTGTACCCAATCAGCATCCTGAAGAGCTTCTTCCACTTTCTTTGGTTCGGTCTGAGATAGAAAGGAATGATAGAGACATTCATTTGATGTAGCAATTCTAGTTCTGACACCTGCTTAAGGATCTCCAATTATTAAATCAGGTGTATGTGCCTTAGTCCACTTCCCTGCAGATGGAAGTTTTTCTCTAGAACCGGATCCTCCTCATGATCTATGTTGTCTCCACCAGCATTTTATGATGCTCTCCCTGTAGTTATACTCTCTGAGACTTCAGAATTTGAGTTGGATCCTCCAGGATTTGAAGAATTAGAGTTTCCAGAATTATCAGAATTTGGCTCATCAGAACTTGATGAATAAGAATTTGAAGAGCCATTGACAAGTTCTGATGCTTCTTGAGAGTCTTGAGTTGTGGTAGAATCTTCAGCTTGCTCCCCCTGAACATGTGTAGTTTCCCTTGGAGTAGTTACCACAGTTTCAATGACATCAGAATTTAACCCGTCAGATTTTACAGGATCAGGATTTAAGCGATCAGAATTTACAAAATCAAAATTTAAATCTTCATTTTCAAATCTTTGCTGATCATGATCATTGAAATCTTCAAGTCCAGTAATCTTTTTATCATCAAAAGATACATTGATAGATTCCATGACAACCCTTGTTCTTAAATTGTAGACTCTGAAGGCTTTTGTGGAAAGTGGATATCCAACAAAAATTCCTTCATCAGCTTTTAGATCATATTTTGACAACTCTTCAGTATGAGTCTTAAGAACAAAACACTTACATCCAAATATATGAAAGTATTTCAGATTTGGCTTCTTTTTCTTCACCATCTCATATGGTGTATTTCCATGTTTGTTTATGAGTGTAGCATTCTGTGTAAAACAAGCAGTCTGCACAGCTTCAGCCCAAAGTAGGTTGGCAGCTTTGCTTCATCAAGCATAGTTCGTGCAACTTCAATGAGAGTCATGTTCTTTTTTTCTACAACTCCATTTTGCTGTGGAGTTCCAGGTGCAAAAAATTCCTGCTTTATTTCATGCTCTTTGCAGAACTCTTCCATGATTGAATTCTTGAACTCAGTGCTATTATCACTTCTTATGATTTTAACAGAATCTTTGACCAACTTATCCAGCTGTCTGACATGATCAGTTAGAGTAGATGTGGTTTCATTCTTCTTGTGCAAGAAATACACCCAAGTGTATCTTGTGAACTCATCCACTATAACCATAGCATATTTTTTCTTTGCAGTGGACATGACATTGACTGGACCAAATAGATCAACATGCAGTAGGTGATAAGGCTCAAGAATTGAGGATTCAGTTTTGCTCTTGAATGAAGATTTTCTTTATTTTGCCTTTTGACATGAATCACAAAGGCCATCAAGAGCAAATACTGATTTTGGCTGTCCTCTCACAAGATATTTGTTTACTAGCTCATTTATGTTGTTGAAATTTAAATGAGAGAGTCTCTTGTGCCAATTCCAGCTTTCTTTAATTGATGCTTTACTCAACAGATATATTGCAGAACCATCAGAGTTTGTTAAAATTCTGGCTTCATATATGTTACCATGCCTGTAACCTTTTAGAACCACTTTGCCTGTAAAATTACTTACAACTTCACAGTGTTCTTTAAAGAAATCCACATGATAACCTCTGTCATAGATTTAACTCACACTTAGCAGATTGTGTTTAAGTACTGAGACAAGAGCTACTGATTCAATGATGACATTCCAAAGATTGATATTGCCATATCCCAGAGTTTTTCCTATGTTTCCATCTCCATAAGAAACTCCTAGGCCAGCTTTCTCCACAAAGTCTGATAGCAGGGCTTTATTTCCAGTCATATGTCCTGAACATCCACTGTCCTGAACTAGGATTTTTTCCTGTTGCCCTGCAATCACAAATACCACTATTGGTTAGTTTTAAGGACCCAGACTTGCTTGGATCCTTTGGCCTTATTAAGTTTGTTAGCATTTGCAGTGGATTTAGTTTCAAAGTTTATGCAAACATTTTGTTTATCAAAATTTATATCAGACCAGACTTTACATTAGAAGGATTTACACTAACTTTCTTCAAAGAAGGTTTTATTTGATAGTAATCATAGTACAAATCATGATATTCCTTACAAGTATAAATTGTAACACCCCCAAATCCAAGGTCGTGAATTCGGGTCGTTATGATCACTTATTAATTAAATAATTCTCTTTTCACAATATTACTCAACCTTTTATTCAAACTCACACACGCACATGTTATATACTTGGAAACTGTATCAAATAAATCATCTCCACTTATCTACCTGACGGGGCTGGCGCACAAAAAGCCTACAGAACTTACGAGCATTCCTTACCCGCCTACGGACAACAGTCCTGGTCTGATCCATGTTGGTAGTCTGTTGTGATATTATATATAAAAGCAAGGGTGAGCATTATAGTTCAGCAAGGTATATATCCCCATAATTAAGTATGTAAGGATATATAAAACCAATAATTATACTTTGTATCTCCAAAGCGTTCTGAAAGTTTATATGCTTGTCAAATTTATAATATTCTCAAAATCAACTACAATAGTATATCCACTGGATACTTGTATTCATCTCTTTCTCAAAATCATTTTATACTCGTACTCATTTTATTTCAAAATCTCAAGATGTTACTCGAACCAAGATTCTCAAATGGGTGTGGTATATAGTCATCAACATCCCAATTTAAAACTCAGCCTTATTGGCAGATTTCTCAAATGGATTTGATATATATTCATCAATATCCTTGTTTAAAACTTAGCCTTATCGGCTCTCTGTTGTATAATATCACAACAGTTTTTCCAAAATGGAAGAAAGGGACTATACTGGAATAAACCACGTATCGGTGATCAGCCGAATACGAAATTTTCTCTACTAGTAGAAGGAATACAAACCTAGCCACCTTTGGGCTCATCAAGACACTACATGGTGGTTGCCCATTGCCGTGCAAGTCTGAAAGTTAATGGTCACATAGACCATATAACCGTACAATGCGCCACTCCGCGCTTGCATAATGCGCCACTCCGCGCCTGGTCACTGCCCGATACCACTCCGTGCCGGGCAGGCCACATTCCAGTCCAAAGACAATTATATCTTTTGCTCAAAATCCTTTTTCGAAGGAATAGGTCGTTAAAAGTTGACCTTTAAATAAGATGATTTATTCATCACTTTTAACTCAATTGATCTTTGGGAGTTGTCGGAGTTTTGAATTTAAAATCATTTTCAAATCCCTATCTATAGTAGAGTGACACATATATTACTCACTTGTTCTTTATTGAACGAGGAAGCAAAACTCTTATGCTTCTAGACTAAGTTCCCTAAGGTTTGTATACGTTTCAAATGATTAATCCCTTTCAAGAGTTTTGAATAATTTAGAAAGTACCTTTGGGAACTATGTCTAGTTTTAGATAAGGTTTTAGAAGTCCGAAGATATTAAATATCTAAGGTCTCATAATAATTTAAGAGGGATTCAATGAATTGATAAAATCTTATAAATAAAACATCTTTGTATAAGGTTCAATGAATTGATAAAAACCTTATATATATAAAATATCTCTGAATATGGTTCAATGAATTGATAAAATCTTACGTACAAAGTATTTTTAATTAAGGTTCAATGAATTAATAAAAAAAAACTTAAATACAAAATATTTCTGAATAAGGTCCAACGAATGGAGACACCTTAATCAAATAATCAAAACAGGATTTGGTATCCTATAATTGCTCTTTGAATAGTTAAATCTTTATTAAATAACATGAAATGATTTATAAACTATTCAGTATATTTTTAAATACTTTCTGGATGTTTAATAATCCCTTAAGTATCGCTTTATAAAATAATCAATCAAGTAAGGGTGTCCCTCAAATGAATAAACCAATATTTCTCGAAGTTTAAGTCAAAATCTCAATCGTTCACTTGATATATATATTCCGCGAACGTACTTTGTTTATCGAAATATAAATCTTTTGCGTCCGGCTCTCTCCGGAATTAAATCTTTATTAAAATATCTCCGACTCCCATTATCATATATTATATTTGAAATACGTTTCAATTTCTCATACTCGTGTAAAACGAAATTTGTTTTCGTAAACAATCGCATAATTCGTATGCATTGATATCATAGTCAAGCATATATATTTGAACTGTAAATCATGGCATCAATATCACAACAGTATATATATAGCATGGATAGTATGAGATAGGGTTTCGAAAACTTACCTCGAGTAATCGAAGTGGTATGGAATCTGGTGTTTGGTTGGCGATCTATAAACAAGAACCAACGGTCTAAGTTAGTACGCGATTAACGTCTCACTTTTATTAAGCAACTTTCGCAACTACTCAAGTATAACGAATCTCCGATCGTCACATTCTCAACACTTATATTCTCAAAACATATTTATAAAATCGAAAAATTTATATTTTCTCAAAATTCTTTTTGGACAGTCTTCTCTCCTATCATATCCATTTTTCATAATTTTTCCAGAATCTCAAAACTATTTTAAGTCCTTTAAAATCACCATGCAAGTGGACTTAAGTGCAGTTGGCTAATCGCAGAAATATTTTACACTAAAATGACCATAACTCCTAAACCGTAAATCTCCTCATGATGATCTACACATGTATAGAAACTACAAAGCAAGATCTATGTCTTCATCGCCGGTGGTTTTCAAATTTTAACAATTTTCATGGCCGAATGTCCTGCAGAAAACAGATCAAGTGCAAGAATGCCCAAACTCAATTTCTACTACTTGATCTTAACACAATCACTACCTATAAGCATCATAAACACAAGTAATTCTCAAGATCCACCCACATACACCTTATATTCTCTATCTAGTACCACATACATGGATTAAAACTCAACATCTCAAGCCTTTGGCAAGAACATAATCAATACAAACTCAAACAAACACAATCCTTTGGATCTTAACACTACAACAAACATAACTCTTAAATCCAACTATAAAACCTTAAAGGGTTGAAAGTTATACCTTCTTGAACACTAGGAAGGTTAGTTCTAGAATGATCGAGGCTTGGTTTGCTTAGAAAACACTTAGAAGGGCTAGATCCTTAAGAAACAAAACCAAGAAACAAGTTAGAATTTCGGAGTTACCTTTCAGCATCTCATTCAAACATTTTTATAAAATTGAAAATAAATAAATTTCAGGCTGAAATTTGGTACGAATATTACCCATGATATAGAGAAGCTATGGTAAAAATTTCATGATATTTGAATGAGTATATTTTGAGTTATGAATTTTTCTTTCTCCCTTGCTCAGAAAACCCGAACTGCTGGAATGAAAAATGGGAGAGCTTTAAGTGAGGAAAAAGGGGTTGTTTTCTTTTGTGGCTAAAGTGTGGGAGTGTATAATGAATATATGGGATGTATGCGGCAGATTTGACAATAATTTGGCAAAGGTATGGGTTGGTTTGATTGTGTGCTGAAGTGAGAAAAGGGAGAAGTATGGCTTGTGTACTTGTTTGTCTCCCATCACTATTCAACAGTATTCCACTAACTATTCTAGTTAACTTCTAATCATCTAGTTACACTCCTAACTACTAGTTAGGACTTGGTTATGCATGGCCAACTTGCATGGGATTTAATTTCTCATTCGTTTATTTATCGTAAACGCAATCGTCGTTCCATTCCGATAGTTTCCACGTATAACGACTTATTTCGTAGCGATTTCTTTTATCGCTTATAATCCTATAACCAATTCCATTCCTTCTCTTGACCATAGAAACACCTTGATATATTATTTATTTCACGTAGTATTCCCAGTTCTACACCATTCTTTATGGATACGAAAACACGTAGTATAATCGTGAATCTTCGAATTCCATCGGCTTTTACATTCACTTATTTTCCTCGATAAACAAGAATATGATCTCGGATTCTCAAAATTCCACTATTCATTTTATGATGATCCCCATACGTATTACTTAATCAGCTCAAGTTACTATTCACAGAAGTTTTAAAATATTACAAAAATCAGGGTTCTTACAGTCTCCCCCTTTAAAAGGATTCCGTCCCGGAATCAACTCACAAATAGATGGGGGTACCTTTCTCGCAGGTGGCTCTCTAATTCCCAAGTCGACTCCTCAACCTTGGGATGTCTCAACAAGACTCTGAATAGCTTGACACTCTTGTCCCTGAGTACTTTCTCTTTTCAACCAATTATTTCAACTGGTTGCTCAATGTAGGACAAATCTAGTACTTACTCATGTTTCACTATATTCTTGGTATCCGTATTATAATTTCTCAACATTGGCACATGAAAAACACTATAAACCTGTTGAAGGTTTGGAGGTAAAGCCAATTCGTATGCCACGGTTCTATTCGTCAAAAAATCTCAAAGGACCCATATATCGAGAACTCAGCTTCCCTTTCTTTCCAAACCTCATCAGTCCTTCCCATGGGGACACTTTCAAAAAAATACCTGGTCATCCACTTCATACTCTCTGTCTTTTCGTACTAAGTCGGCATATTTACGCTGTCGGTCTTGGGCTGCCGCTAAGCATCCTCTGATCAACTCAACTATGTCTCTCGTTCTTTATACCAAGTCGGGACCTAGTAACTTTCTTTCACCAACTTCATCCCAATACAAGGGTGAATGGCACCTCCGACCATACAGCGCCTCATGTGGGGGCATTTCTATACTCGCATGATAACTATGACTGTAGGCAAACTCTATCAAAGATAGGTGTTCATCTCCATAACCTTAAAAATCAATTACACAATTTCTCAACATGTACTCCAATTTCTGAATGATTCACTCACTTTGTCCATCGGTTTGGGGATTGTATGCAGTACTCACATTCAGTTTGGTTCATAAGCATTCCTGAAAGCTCCTCAAAAAAATCTGGAGTTGAATCGGGGATCTCTGTCAGATACGATAGCTACAGTGACTCCATGTCATATTGCAATTTCCTTGATGTATAGCTCTGCTAATCTATCCACCATGTGGGTTTTCTTGATTGGAAGAAAGTATGCTGACTTGGTCAGTCGATATATAATTACTCATATTGCATCACGGTTAGCCTTAGCTCGGGGAAATCCTACCACAGAATCTATGGCTATATGTTCCCACTTTCATATCGGAATTCCTAAGGGTTGTAGGAGTCCCCTCGATCGCTGATGTTCCACCTTCACTCTTTAACAGGTCAAATACTTACTGACCCAATTGGCCACGTCTCTTTTCATGCCGGGTCATCAATAATATTCCTTTGGATCTCGGTACATCTTGGTACCTCCAGGATGAATTGAATATCTAGAATTATGTCCTTCGCGTAAAATTTCATCTTTTAATTCTCGAACATTCGGAATCCAAATCCGGTTCGCATACCTCATAATTCCCTTCTCATCTTTCTCACATTTGACTTCTTCTCAGTCAAATATTCTCGCTCTTCATTCGTCTTTTCTTCCTGACAATGTCCCATCTTTTCTAACAATTTCGGTTTTAATTTGATCTCAAATAGTCCATCAGTCCCTTTACCGATGACTTCACCTCTATCTCCATCTCCTCGAGTTCTCTCACTAGTTCCTCCGGCGTTGTCAACATCTTGAGTCTCTCTTTACTACTAAGGGCATCGGTCACCACATTGGCCTTCCCTGGGTGATATAAAATCTCACCGACATAGTTTTTCATTAACTCTAACCATCTCCTCTGTCTCCTGTTGAGTTCTTTCGGAGTAAATATATACTTAAGGCTCTTATGGTCAGTGTAGATCTCACAATTTTCTCTGTATGGATATTGTCTCCAATTTTCAAAGCAAAACTATTACTACTAATTCTAATTCATGAGTAGGGTATCTTACTTCATATTACTTCAGCTCCCGTGAGGCATAAGCATCCACTTTCCCATGCCGCATGAGCATGCATCCTAATCCTTTATGTGACGCATCACTATAGATCACAAAATCACCCTTTCCATCGGGCAATGCCAGCACGAGGGCTGTTACCAAACTCCTTTTCAATTCCTGAAAACTTTCCTCACATTTTTCATTCCACACAAGCTTTTCCGTTTTGCAAGTAGGCCTAGTCAAAGGTCCTGATATCTTAGCGAAATCATGTACGAACCTCTCATAAA
The DNA here is from genome assembly GCF_009905375.1 of Apium graveolens. Classification (NCBI taxonomy): domain Eukaryota; kingdom Viridiplantae; phylum Streptophyta; class Magnoliopsida; order Apiales; family Apiaceae; genus Apium; species Apium graveolens. The sequence goes on along the minus strand of NC_133650.1, from coordinate 138,223,658 downwards.
ACCGGTTAATTCCCAAAAAGTTCATACTTCTGTAGGTGTGGTTATTCTTTCTCATTGGAATAATTCCTCAACATTGGTAGGGTCAACTAACACTCCTTCACTGCTCATCAATTGTCCTAAGATCTGAACTTCATTTTACCAGAATTCGCACGTTGAGAATTTGGCAAACAACTTTTCTCTTCTCAATGCTTCTACCACTATCCTCAGATATTCCGCATGTTCTTCTTCCGTTTTAGAATAGACTAAAATATTATCAATAAAAATAATGACGCACAAGTCCAAATACTTTTTTTAACACTCGATTCACAAAGTCCATGAAAGCTACTGGGCATTCTTTAGCCCAAATGACGTCACCAAGAACTCATAATATCCATACCTCGTGCGAAATACGGTATTTGTCCCCTATTTTAATCTTCAGTTGGTGATAACCCGTTCTTAGATCAATTTTCGAAAAGTGTACCACTCCTTCAAGTTGGTCAAACGAATCGTCAATTCTAGAGAGAGGGTATCTATTCTTAATAGCTAGCTTATTCAGTTCCCTATACTCTGTGCACAATCGCATACTGACATCCTTCTTTTTGACAAACAACATAGGTGTGCCTCATGGTGACACATTAGGTCTCATCATTCCTTTGTTCAACAGTTCTTGCAACTGTGAAGTCAATTCTTTCATTTCAACCGGGGCTAGCCTATATGGGGCTTTTTGAAACTGATGTCGTTCCTGATGCTAATTCGATAGCGAACTCTATCTCTCGGTCAGGTGATAATCCTGAAAGGTCTTTAGAAAACACATCCTCAAATTTGTTAACAACTGGTATGTCACGTACATCGGGGCTTCTCTCTTGGTACCCGCCATGTATGCTAAATATGCTTTGCTATCTTTCCTCAATAATTGCTTCGCTTGAGCAATATTCAAAAATTTCTGGGTCTGACACTGACCCTTAATCACAATTTCCTTGTCGTTAGGCATTTGGATTTTAACTTTCTTTCCTTTATAATCAATTTGAGTACCATTGCTCGACAACCAATCCATTTTTAAGACCACACCAAATTCTCTCAGCCTGAAAGGAATTAAGTCCAACTTAAAGTCCTTCCCTCCTAGTTCCCACTTGCAGATTAGATGAATCTCATTAATTGGAACAACCTCTCGATTCACTATTTCTATTCGCAATAATTCTCGCGTTGGAATCACATTAAGTTTTAACTTGGCCAAAAATCTCGCAATATAAAATACTTAGTTGCTTCAGAATTAAACAGAAAATTTGCAGTAACCAAATTGAGTAAAAGGTTATCTGCTATCACGCCCTAGTTGGGTTGGGGCAGTTGCTAGAATAATGTCATGGTTGGTTGCAATTAAAGCACCTCAGTAGCTCTTTTCCCAAATTACATGCCCCGGGATGTTTCTCCCCACATGACTTATGATCTGGTAGGGGTGACCGAAACTGGTTATAAAACGTAGTCTTATATTGACCACCTCCCTGGGCGATACTCTTGCTTACCGGTTCGCTAAACCTGGTACCCACTGCGGGTTGGGACACCGCTCCCCTCTCAGTCCTAATTGGTAACTTCTGTTTATCGCTCTGCCGCCTTGGCTTCCGAACTCCTCTTCTTGCTCCCTTCCTCTTTTTGACTTTGCTCACTCTCTGCCTCTATAATCGAGGCCTTTTTGCACATAGTCTGTTATCTCAAGTAATGACACTCGGTCCTGAATCCATTGTTTCAGCCCTTGCTGAAATCTCCTTGCCTTTTTCTCTTTCGTGTTCATAAACTCCAGCACGAATCTCGACAGTTCAATAAATTTGGCTTTGTACACAGCCACTGACATCTTATCTTACTTAATCTCTACAAACTTCAACTCCATCTGAGCCTCCATAAACCTGGGAAATACTTTTCCTCATGTGATAATCACATCAGTCTCCAGGGTTCCTTTAGGTTCCCACTAATAATTTGCTTCTCCTTTCAACATATATTTGGTGAACACAGTCTTTTGCGTCTCTTCTATGGGCACTATCTCAAAGCTCTTTTCTATTTCTTTCAGCCAAGCTCTGGCCTTAACAGGTTAGCAGTCCCTTGAAATTTCTGGGGGTTTTAACAAGTAAAAGTCCTTAAAGACATTAGTAACTGGAACATGATCAACCTGGGTTGAGGGTGACAATTTAAATTCTCTTAAAGAAGATTCATAATTTGGTCCATGGGGTTTCCGCTCTGGCCTTCTCCCTCGTTAGTATCCATAGTTTCTTCTTCATTGTAATCCTCTAAGACGAATTCATTATATTCGACTTCCTCGTGTTCTTGGTTATTTTGGTTTACCAATTCAGCAGGGTTTGCTCTAGTTTCCCAATATGTCGGGGTGGCATCGTTATGCTAATATAAAAGATCACCAATATAACATTATTCGCGTCTCTACTCATTATGTTAAAGTCGCTTAATAACTCGCTTTGTCACCAATACATTCTTCATTCCTCTTTAGTTACTCGCAACATTGTGCCCACGCACCTGATTTGATGCGTTAACAAAAGACGACATCCTGTCGAGAATATACACGTAGCTCCTAGTGACATCCTACTCTTCGAATTCTGCGTCAGACTTATTGGTCTTCTCCTCCAGTAGTTCGGAGCTTGCTGCGTTGATTGCAGGAGCATGAAACTTTTCAGAAATTATTCTGTCGATTCTCGCTTTCCGTGCCAAACCATAATGGCTTAACGGACGGAATGATTTCATATTATCGCATAACATTCTCATCTTGGGACATGCTAAAATCTTCCTTATAGGACATAGATTCCTCAATGGTATAATGAATACCCTTCTTGGTAGAATCGTTGTTCGTCATGTATTGAACCCTTATTATCGGAACAATACTTTTAACCAATTCAGGTAACGTAATAATCTTAATAGTAAAAGAATTAAGCATCTTGATTCTTGCCTAATATGTCTCCTCAAGGACACTCTATAAAGAGCTATGAGTGGCCAGACTCGGGTTTTCCAATCAACCCATGGTATTGGGGTATCATCTTCATCCCGCTTTTTCCGGAGACTTAGCTCCACTCCTATATCAACATTATAAAAAAATCATGTACAATTTTCTCCTTTCCTCATTCTGTCGATCTTAAACGATTCCATCAATTTTTGTATAACACTTCACAAAAACACTTCAACATAACTCCTGGTAGTCCATCAACAAACTCTATCGGCTCAACCAATGGACTCTCTTTTGCATATAACTCTTAGCACTCTTTTCTCTGAGTGCTACAACTCATTCTCTTCCCTTAATGTTGGCTTCTCAATCGACTGTTAATAACTCAACCAATGCCTCAACTCTTAAGGCTAAGGTCCCCTTGGGTACTACCGTCGCGACTACTCCATAGTAATCCAACTACGAACTCGATGAGAGTTTAATGTTAACTTTTAGATCCTCAGTCTACCCATTTTACTCTTCCTGTTTCCAAGACTTATAACCTTTGGCTTTGATACCATTTCTGTAACACCCCCAAATCCAAGGTCGTGAATTCGGGTCGTTACGATCACTTATTAATTAAATAATTCTCTTTTCACAATATTACTCGACCTTTTATTCAAACTCACACACACACATGTTATATGCTTTGAAACAGTATCAAATAAATAATCTCCACTTATCTACCTGATGGGGTTGGCGCACAAAAAGCCTACAGAACTTACGAGCATTCCTTACCCGCCTACGGACAACAGTCCTGGTCTGATCCATGCTGGTAGACTGTTTAATATAATATATAAAAGCAAGGGTGAGCATTATAGCTCATCAAGGTATATATCCCCATAATTAAGTATGCAAGGATAAATAAAACCAATAATTATACTTTGTATCTCCAAAGCGTTATGAAAGTTTATATGCTTGTCAAATTTATAATATTCTCAAAATAAACTACAACAGTATATCCACTGGATACTTGTATTCATCTCTTTCTCAAAATCATTTTATACTCGTACTCATTTTATTTCAAAATCTCAAGATGTTACTCGAACCAAGATTCTCAAATGGGTGTGGTATATAGTCATCAACATCCTAATTTAAAACTCAGCCTTATTGGCAGATTTCTCAAATGGATTTGATATATATTCATCAATTGATCTTTGGGAGTTGTCGGATTTTTGAATTTAAAATCATTTTCAAATCCCTATCTATAGTAGGGTGACATATATATTACTCACTTGTTCTTTATTGAACAAGGAAGCAAAACTCTTATGCTTCTAGACTAAGTTCCCTAAGATTTTGATACGTTTCAAATGATTAATCTCTTTCAAGAGTTTTGAATAATTTAGAATGTACCTTTGGGAACTATGTCTATTTTTAGATAAGTTTTTAGAAGTCCGAAGATATTAAATATCTAAGGTCTCATAATAATTTAAGAGGGATTCAATGAATTGATAAAAACTTATAAATAAAACATCTTTGTATAAGGTTCAATGAATTGATAAAAACCTTATATATATAAAATATCTCTGAATATGGTTCAATGAATTGATAAAATCTTAAGTACAAAGTATTTCTAATTAAGGTTCAATGAATTAATAAAAAAAACTTAAATACAAAATATTTCTGAATAAGGTCCAACGAATGGAGACACCTTAATCAAATAATCAAAACAGGATTTGGTATCCTATAATTGCTCTTTGAATAGTTAAATCTTTATTAAATAACATGAAATGATTTATAAAGTATTCAGTAAATTTTTAAATACTTTCTGGATATTTAATAATCCCTTAAGTATCGCTTTACAAAATAATCAATCAAGTAAGGGTGTCCCTTAAATGAATAAACCAATATTTGTCGAAGTTTAAGTCAAAATCTCAATCTTTCGCTTGATATATATATTACGCGAACGTACTTTGTTTATCGAAATAGAAATCTTTCGCGTCCGGGTCTCTTAGGAATTAAATCGTTATTAAAATATCTCCGACTCCCATTATCATATATTATATTTGAAATACGTTTCAATTTCTCATACTCATGTAAAACGAAATTTGTTTTCGTAAACAATCACATAATTCGTATGCATTAATATCATAGTCAAGCATATATATTTGAACTGTAAATCATGGCATCAATATCACAACAATATATATATATATAGCATGGATAGTATAAGATAGGGTTTCGAAAACTTGCCTCGAGTATCAAAGTGGTATGGTCTCTGGTGTTTGGTTGACGATCTATAAACAAGAACCAACGGTCTAAGTTAGTACGCGATTAATGTCCCGCTTTTATTAAGCAACTTTCGCAACTACTCAAGTATAATGAATCTCCGATCGTCACATTCTCAACACTTATATTCTCAATTTATAACATGGTCGAGTTTTGAAATCGATCGTTCACTTTAGAAAGTCCATTTCGAGTTTTAAGCTCGAACGTGAGAAAACGCGCGTCAAAACTAGGTTTTTATGCGTTTCTCGCTTGCGCTCGCTTTACCAAAACATTTTTATAAAATCGAAAAATTAATATTTTTTCGAAATTTGTTTTGGACAGTCTTCTCTACTATCACATCCATTTTTCATAATTTTTCCAGAATCTCGAAATTATTTTAAGTCCTTCAACATCACCATGCAAGTGGACTTAAGTGCAGTTGGCTAATCGCAGAAATGTTTTACACTAAAATGACCATAACTCCTAAACCATAAATCTCCTCATGATGATCTACACATGTATAGAAACTAAAAAACAAGATCTATCTATTCATGGCCAGTGGTTTTCAAATTTTAACAATTTTCATGGCCGAATGTTCTGAAGAAAACAGATCAAGTGCAAGAATGCCCAAACTGAATTTCTACTACTTGATCTTAACACAATCACTACCTATAACCGTCATAAACACAAGTACTTCTCAAGCTCCACCCACATACACATTATATGATCTATATAGTACCACATACATGGATTAAAACTCAACATCTCAAGCCTTTAGCAAGAACATAATCAATACAAACTCAAACAAACACAATCATTTGGATCTTAACACTACAACAAACATAACTCTTAAATCCAACCATAAAACCTTAAAGGGTTGAAATTTATACCTTCTTGAACACTAATAAGGTTAGTGCTAGGATGATTGAGGCTTGGTTTGCCTAGAAAACACTTAGAAGGGCTAGATCCTTAAGAAACAAAACCAAGAAACAAGTTAGAATTTCGGAGTTACCTTTCAGCACCTCATTCGAACATTTTTATAAAATTGAAAAAACAATAAATTTGAGGATGAAATTTGGTACGAAGCTTACCCATGATATAGAGAAGCTATGGTAAAAATGTTATGATATTTGAATGAGTATATTTTAAGTTATGAATTTTTCTTTCCCCCTTGCTCAGAAAACCCGAACTGCTGGAATGAAAAATGGGAGAGCTTTAAGTGAGGGAAAAGGGGCTGTTTTCTTTAGTGGCTAAAGTATGGGAGTGTATAATGAATATATGGGATGTATGCAGTAGATTTGACAATAATTTGGCAAAGGCTTGGGTTGGTTTGATTGTGTGGTGAAGTGAATAAAGGGAGAAGTATGGCTTGTGTACTTGTTTGTCTCCCATCACTATTCAACACTATTCCACTAACTATTCTAGTTAACTTCTAATCATCTAGTTACACTCCTAACTACTAGTTAGGACTTGGTTACGCATGGCCAACTTGCATGGGATTTAATTTCTCATTCGTTTATTTATCGTAAACGCAATCGTCGTTCCATTCCGATAGTTTCCACGTATAACGACTTGTTTCGCAGCGATTTCTTTTATCGCTTATAATCCTATAACCAATTCCATTCCATCTCTTGATCATAGAAACGCCTTGATATATTATTTATTTCATGTAGTATTCCCGGTTTTACGCCATTCTTTACGGATACGAAAACACGTAGTATAATCATGAATCTTCGAATTCCGTCGGCTTTTACATTCTCTTATTTTCCTCGATAAACAAGAATATGATCTCGGATTCTCAAAAGTCCACTACTCATTTTATGATGATCCCCATATGTATTAATTAATCAGCTCAAGTTACTATTCATAGAAGTTTTAAAATATTACAAAAATCAGGGTTCTTACATAAATGGAATGCCATAAACTACCACAATGAAAACAAGGATTTCGTGGTTTAAACCTAACAGACTGACTCTTAACTCCTGATTTAGGAGGTAAAGAGTTTATATCTTTATTTTTCCTGTAAAAAGAAGCAAGATGGTTAGAATTTCCATAGTTATAACATTTCTTTCTCGGGGCATTAGGAACAGGAATATAATTATTGCTTTTATTCACACCTTCCTTTCCATTCCTATTTTTCCTAGCTTCCTTGACCTTGTTCACATTTCTAATCTCTTTCAGCTTATGCTTAAGCTGCTTCTTAGTCATTAAGCCTATGTTAACTTCAGCTGGTTTATCTTGTTTTAATTTGTCAGAAGTTGACTTTTCTTTGACCTCTGTCCTAGACTCTTTCATCTTTTCAGAATCAGACTTTACAGTTTTTGCTACAAACTTAACAGGATTTACCTTTGGCTTAGCAGTCTGTTTAACAATAGTTGGCTCAATTTTCACAGTTCATTTATCACTTTTATCATCTCCATACCCTAAGCCCTCTTTCCAGTTTCCACTACTTAGTATATCCTGAGTTGTTCTGCCAGAGTTAGTCCATGTTCTGATGATCTCTCTTTCCTTTTCTAAATCAGTTGTTAGAGATTCATTCAATTTTAGTACTTCATCTCTAACATACAAAGCCTCATCTCTTTCTTTCTTAGTTTGATGAAGAAAAAATAACACATTTTCTAAATAGTCATTTCTGTTTTTAAAAGAAAGATTTTCAGATGTTAATCTTTCACATGTTAAAGTCTGATCTCTATAACTAATGAACATAGTTTTAAGATATAATCTCAACTCAGTAATATCATCAGTATGAAAAGCATAAGTTGTTTGAGGTACCTTCAATTCAGTAGTTTCAGTACTGCTATCAGCATTTGCCATCAAGGCATAGTACACCTCATCTTTAGAATCTGAAGTGTCTGTCCACCTTTTCTTCTTTGTGACAAGTGCCCTGCCTTTGTCATTTTTCCTTTCTTGTAGTCAGGAGATATGTGGCCTCTTTCACCACAATTGTAGCATTTGACATTTGAGTTGTCTCCTCTGTCAAACTTTCCTCCTTTGCTTACAGACTTTCTGAACCCTTTCTTATCAGAACTTCCACCTTTCCTTGAAAACTTCTTGCCCTTTTTTGAATTTCCTGTAGGATATCTTTGTGATACCCTTCACCATAAGAGCACACAATTGCATCATCTCTGCATCAACATCCATTTTAGGTAAACTTTCAGTTTCTGAATCATCATCATCAGAATATGATGACCCTGAATCATAATTTATGATGAGAGCCTTTCCTTTGCCCCTCTTTGAGGCAACCACTTTTGGAGATTCCTCCTCAGCTTAAAGAGCAACTGTCCTTGACTTTCTTCCATGCCTCTTGCTCCTTTGATCCATCTCAAGTTCATAAGTCTAGAGCATACCATAAATTTCATCAGGAGTAGTTTCAGTAAGGTCATATTTGTCTCTTATGGTAGTAGACTTAAAATCCCAATTTTCAGGAAGAGCTAAAAAGAATTTTAGATTTGAATCTTCAAGATCATATTCCTTGTCCACCAGTGACAGATCATTCAAGAGTTTGACAAACCTGTCATATAGGTCAGTTAATGACTCATCAGCTTTTGAGTCAAAGTGCTCATACTCTTGAGTGAGTATAGTTCTCCTGTTATTTTTTATTGCATAAGTTCCCTGGAATCTTGTCTCCAAAGCATCCCATATCTCCTTTGCAGTCTTGCATCCAATTACCCTGTTTGAAATGACATTATCAATGGCACTATGCAGTAAATGCCTTACCCTTGCATCCTTGGCAATAGATGAGATGTCTTCAGCTGTGTCATCACCTTTCTCCTTTAGTATGGACTTTGCTGGCTGATCAACAACTGCAACAGAGAGCTTGGTAGGCTTATATGGTCCTTCATTAATCCAATCAAGGTATTCAGGATCTATAGCTTCCAAAAACATATCCATCTTCACTTTCTATATGGGATACTCAGATTGTCTCAGTATGGGAACCCTAATAGTCTCATATCGACTGTGGGTTTGAGTGTTTTGAGTATCTTGAGTTTTGGTGGGCTTGGTTGGAGTTTGTGTTTCCTCAGACATGATTGTTTGGATCTTTACTGTATGTGTGTTAACAGAAAAGCTCTGATACCACTTGTAAGGTCACACAATACTATAGAAGAGGGTTGAATACAATGTTTTTATAATCAAATCAATTTGAACACAAGTATGTAACAAAGATAAAGTATATTCAATAAACTCTGTTACAATATGAACTGTTGTTCTCTCTCAGTGATAAAAAAATATCACTAAGAGCTGCTAGGTTATAAAGAATAATATTCTCGATAATGATAACACATATAGTGTAAACCCTAAGCTGTGTTTATATAGTACACTACAAGATATATTCTAATTGATATGGAATATAATTATGTCTCCTAAAATATATCAATTAGATATCTTCTACAAGTCTTCTAGTCCCCTAACTCTTCATGCATATCTTCTTTTGTTTTAGTCCAGATCTTCTCCTGTAAATCAACCGCATTCCTTATCTGAAAGTCTTCTCGCACTTAAGTACTGATATGTATCTTCTGACACCTTAAGTTCTGATATTAAGTTCTGACTTCAGTAAGTTCTGATTTCAGTAAGTCCTGATATGTCCTGTTGTTAAGTTCTGAAAACTAAACACAAATCATATTAGACATGACATCTCAAATATATCTAACACTGTTTGATGAGGTGTTCACAATGGAGGGCTCATTAATGATGATGGACCCTGCACAAAAATCCCCAACAAAATTTTTACAACTCTTAATCATACTTTTTTTAGCATGTGCCTATGGGCACACTAGACAAACCTTATTAAAAAATCATAATTTCTAAATATAGTAAAACAATTATTTGGTTTAATTTCAGACTCACTTTATGTGTTCTTCCTGGAAAACGAGCAAAGGCAGTAGTTTAATGCTGCATTTAATCTTGTTAGTGTTGTGTAATTGAATTCAGACTCGAAAAATTAATTTGATTTTTGTATTTTGCATTTATGTAGAGATTTTTTTATGTTTTTTCAAATTTTACAATTCTTCTGATTACAATGACATTTTCAGATGCTTTTTATTAATAACTTTTATATATATAGAATTATTTTCTTGTTTTATATAACTTTTCATTTCTTATTTTATATCCTTTTTAAGGAATATCAAGCATAACTTTTAATAAATTTTTTTAAAAAAATGTTAAATTTAAATTTTAATTATACTAGAATGTTTATTTATGAAAAATATTAATTTTAATAATATAATTCCACTTACACCTATAATAAATACATGAATTTAGATAGTTATTCATCTATAATTAATTGTTATTATAGTATTGTTGTGCAAGACATGCATGTATAATAACAAGACTAAGTCAAATTGACAATCAAAAGTAAGTTGAATTATAATCTTAATTTGCATTTTATATGGTAACGCTTAAGTCTGTAAAAATGTAAATAGAGCAGACTGGAGTCTTTTGTAAACAGTATCAAGCCTAAGAATTCTATCTGGAAGAAGATCAAGAAGATCACGCCTAAGAAGAATTATGAAGAAGTTTGGAGTTGAATAAATCTGTTTTAGGAAAAATATTCTAAGTCAAGATCTCTACAAGTCACATATTTTGTGTTATAGATAAGTCATGCGAGAACTCCAGAATGACTTATAGAGAAGTCAGGAAAGTTACTAGAGAACTCAGAGATATCGACAAGCCAAATTGAAGACATGAAGATTGGAGATATCGACCAGTCATTTTTTCACTAGAGAACTCTAGAGATATCGATAAGTCAAAATATCACTAGAGATCTCTGAGATATCGACAAGTCAAAATATCATTAGTGATATCTGAGATATCGACAAGTTAAAATATTACTAGAGATCTCTGAGATATCGGTAAGTCTATTTGCCACTAGAGAACTCAGAGATATCGATAAGCCAAAGTGAAGACATAAAGATGAAAGATCTCGACAAGCAAAATTCTTTTATAGAGAACTCAGAGACCTCTACAAGTCAAAACAACTATAGAATAATGAGAGATCTCGATAAGTCATTATACTTATGGAGATGTCAAGTTCTCTATATACCAAACTGGAGATCTCGAGGTAAAAACTCAAAGTACAAAGTGCAGACCAGTTCAATATCCAAGATTAACAATCAATAAACAATCCAATCAGTTGGATTGACAAGTTTACAAAAAGCAGGTTGAAGAGTACAAGATCAAAGGTCAAGATTAACTGACAGAGTAAAGTCACGGGCATGCAAGATTAACAAAGATACACTATACCAGAAATAGAAAGATTTGATTATCTAAAAATAGGGTTTAGTACATGTTGTTGCATGCTGTGTAATAACCAGTGTTTAGTGTTCTATAAAGTAAACACTGGATGCTTTGTAAGTCATAACAATTAAGATCAGAAAAATCTTGTATTATCTCATGGAAGAAGCTAAGCTCTTTAGTAAAAAAGAGCCTAGAAATTTTGTAGCAAAACATTTTTAATTTTAATATAAAATTAAGTGAGTTTTGAAAGATTTGTGTTCACTGTTATTGCTTGTTTAATTTCAGTATTAACACATCTCACTGCAAGATTTAATTTACTTTGTTCATAATCATAAACACTTCAAGAAAAGCATAAAAACATAAAAACACATTCACCACCCTCTGTGTGTAATTTATTATCTAACAAGTGGTATCAGAGCCAAATCTGAAAGTAAACAGATTCAAGATCTTGGAAGAATGAATACACAGAAAATTAGAAGCATCAAAATTCCTACTTTTGATAAGACTAACTACACCTTTATGGAAGAATAAAATGTTGTTATTTATCAGGATGGACAATCCACTATATAATCAAATTCTCAAAAATGCCTTTCACTCCTATGGTTAGAGTTGAGGAATCTACAGATGGAGACATGGTCATCCCATCTCATTATGCTCCTAAAGACCCTTCTGAGTACACTGAGCCTGAGAAAGAAAACATTTTCTTAGATAGTGGCATGCAACTGATCTTGATAGAGTCACTTGACAATGTAATGTATAATAACATTGTCAACCGTGACACTGCTAAGCAGATCTGGGAAAAGATTGAAATACTCTGTGAAGGAACTGTGGAAGTTAGATCTAATCAAAGGAGGATACTGATTTCACAATAGGAGGGCTTCATGGCTAAGCCAAAATAAAGTATCACTGATGTGTTTAAAAGGTTTAATAAGCTGATAAATGACTTGTAGCTGCATGATAGATACTATGAAGCTGAAGAAGTGAAATTAAAATTTTTGCTTACATTCCCTGATCATTTGGAAAAGAAAATTTCAGCAATCAGATAAGGGAGAGACTTGAGCATAATAACTCTGGAAGTTCTATATGGAATCTTAAAAACATATGAATTAGAAATGATTCAAAGGAAATCATTAAGAGCTGGTCAAAGGCATGTTGTAGATGGTTCAAGTGTTCTAGTTATCATTGAAAGCCAGACCTCTAATGATGAGTCAAGATCCCAGACTCCAATTGCCTCAGCAAGTGAGCAACGAAACAATGATTCACATAAAAAAGTCATACCGAAATTGAAAGAAGATGAGTTTTACACCCTGGATGAACTTGATAAGCTTGATTAGTCAACGGCCTATCAGGCAAGAAAAGTCTCTAACATTAGAGTAAAGAAGCCACGATTCTTCAAGGGTAAAGGATAATCATTCAACGAAGACATCAATTGGAAAGGAAAAGGGAAGTACACATCTGATAGCAAAAATGGTTACAAAACTAGATCTGTTGACAGATCAAAGATAAGGTGCTATAGCTAGGCCATTTAGCTACAGAATGCAGGAAACCCAAGAAAGCAAAGAAAGACAAAGCTTATCTTGAACTGGAAGAAAAGTATGAAGCTCTTCTGAAAAAATAACAAAGCAAAGCCTATATTGCAGAAGCAAAGAGTTGGGATGATTCTGATAATGATGAAGATGAGGAAGTTGGAAATTATGCATTAATGGCCTTGGAGCAAGGAGGTTCATCCTCATCAAAATCATAGGCACCAACTATAACGACTCGTGTATTTGTATTTTATTTCTAATATTTGGAAGTGTAATAAAAGTTTAAGTAAATAAATAAAGGATGTGTATTGATTTTGGCAGCAGTTACTGATTGTTATTTAATTATTTATGATTTGTTAATATGTGAAATTGGAATTATGTGATTTATTGGCGAGTTATATGATTTTATTTCGCTTGTAAAAGTGATTTTATGATAATTTTAATTCCATAAATATTTGGGTTGTCATTAAAATTGGTTTTCCAATTTTATAATTTCAATAATTATTTTTAGGACTTTATAAAATTGAGAAATCAATATTTTGTTAATTATTTATGTTTAAATGATTTTCTGAGTGTGTTAAATGCTAAAATCCATATTTAATTATAGGAATCTTTAAAAATTATGAAACTTATATTTTATTAAGTTCGTATTATTCTGAGAATTTTAAAATTATTTTGGAAATTTTCGGAAATCGTTTTACCCGCGTGTTGTTTCGTTATTTGTTAAAAAGCGGGTACAAAGTGCACCTTAAAAAGTTTTTTAAAAATTTCAAAATTTATGTCTTTGTAAACTTCGGGTTATTTATGACATTTTGATATTATTTTTGTAATTTTTGGGAATTGTTTTTCCTGCACCTTTACCCGTTAATTTTGAATTCTGAGACAAAACCGAGCCCAGAGTCTCTGTATCAATCTTAAATACTACGTGTTAGTTTCTTATTAACCGGGGGACACGTGTATGCCTTGTATTGCAATATCTGTTATCAAATTAAAAAAAAAACAAAACAAAATCAACCCCCCCGGTTGATCACTGCCTTCTTCGAAATCTCTCTACTCTCTGTTCTCTGTTCTCTCTCTTTCAATCTCTTAATCTCTCGTTTCTCAGTCTCACTTTTTCTTTCTTTCTCTCTGTTCCGCTTTCCTTCCCGGCGTTGCTCGCCGTCGCCGTTTCCGGTACTTCTTCCGGTACTTTCCCCGACTGTTTCTTCTTGTTCGATTATGGCTTGTCTTGATGGATAAATATATATATATATATATATATATATGCATATGTATGTGTGACTATGTGCATGTCTGTGTGTGTAATTGTGTGTGTGTGTAATTGTGTTGTGTGTTGTGGCGGCCGTGAGGCCGTGTGTGCGATAGTGATGGCTGTGCAGTTGTGTGCGGCTGTGTTAGTGTTGTTGGGCTTGGTACTGTTGGATTGATTTTGGGCCTTGCAGTTTGGGCCTGGTTGTTTGGGCCTTTTTCTGTTAGGCCGAGATTATGTAGTTGGGCTTGATTATTACAAATTTGATTTTTATTTCTTTTCTGCAGGAGATTAAATGATTATTATTCGGGAAATAAAAACTTTCATTGCGGGAAATAATATTAATTGGTATAATTTATTTGGGAACCCGTATTATATCGGGCGCCAATAAATTGTGCCGCCGTTGACGATGAACTTCGGTGAGTCAACGGTGGACGGTGATGATGATGTTCTGAGTCCTAAATTCTATAAATAAATAAAATAAAATAATTATGTAAAATATGTTTGGATTTGACTAAATTAATTTTTATTGGTGTTGGGTTGTACAGAATAATATTGTGGATGGTTGAGAATTGTTGATGTCGACTATAATCGACGGGTAGTCTTATAAATAAAGAAGTTGCTGCCAAAATTTTCTAAAAAAAATATATTTGTAATTATACATAATTATGTTTTACGTGATATCCCTATTTATATTCGAGAAATATAATTGCATGATTATGTGTATAATATTAATACGAGTCGGGTTGTCAGATTTGGGTTATTAGGATTTGAGGATATCAAGCATGTCGGTATAACTAATTAGGGTATTCTGTAATTGTAGATCCCAGTCGAGTTGTTCCAGGATCAAAGTCAGCGTGAAAGCTATTAGGGTTTGTAAAGCGTTGCAAGGCAAGTACCCCTGACCATTCTTTTATGGTTCAGTGCATATGAATAGCTAAATGTTTTATTCTTGTAATGGAACATAAACGTTTTAAGTTACGTATTCCCTGTAGTTATAAAATCATTATTTTCGAATTGTTTTGGGGAAAAGTAACTTCGAAAGGTACCTGTCTCAAATGAAATGATTTGCGAAACGGATTTTATATGTGTGATGGCTAAATAAATGATTTTGAAAATGAGATAGGTACAAGTGTTTTTGAAAACTGGATAAAACGGTCAGATATGGGATACATTGGGGCCAGAGTAGGCCTATTGAGGTGGCGTAAGAGGCTAATTCGGTTACGCGCATTATAAAACCGATTAGTCCAGCAGGTCAGAGACCTAGCTAGTCTCTGAGTTCCGGAACATGTAAATGGGATGGCAGTTAGAGCCGTCTGGTGTTGATAGCCTGACCAGCTATCTTCACATATCCGCTATGTATCTGATTCGGAATTGTGAATTATATGAAAGCATGATTGATTGATACAGCGGTTTTATGAAATGGTTAACATGCTAAAATTGGACTCTGATATTTGTACACAGCACACTAATACGTTTGTTTTGTTGAAAGCATGCTAATTAGTGATATCCAGTTACTTTGATTATCATTATGGAATGTTGATATTATGATTACAGCTCTGTTCCCATTATTGTTACATTACTGTTTTAATCTGTTATTCATATTTGGTACTGCTGAGCGATTATGCTCACCCTTGCAAACTGTTATGTATATTTCGCAGATGCCTAGAAGATCAGTCAGACCGACCTATGTTCCCGCCCCTACTGGACCCGGCTCCTCTGAGGTAGTTTGTATCAGGCCATGAGGTCTGAGGAGTTATTGAATAAAGTTAGTGTGTCGTAGATAGTGAATAAAGAGTTTGTAATAATAAGAATCTGAATTATACTTGAACCTGGATCGGATCTTGGTTTGGGGTCAAGTTAATATATAATAATAATTCTGTTGTTTATATTTTTGAGTAATTGTGTTTAGTGACGTCAACTCCTGACCCCGGGGTTGAGGCCGTCACAGTTGGTATCAGAGCTATAGGTTCAAGTCTCTGATTCAGGTTAGGGATTGTGTCAAGTAGGTGATAACGTAAGTCTTTAAGTGTGAGTCAGCAACTCATATAGAGGAGCAAACCTTTAGAGTCAGTCGAGGGTTCCGACGGCGTTACCCTGGCATCTATTAAATGTTTTGATAGAATTTCCTTGACCTGGTTGTGTCTTGCCTGTATATTTATTATGTTGGTAGTGGCCTATTGCGATTTCGAGTTCTCCATCTCGGGCTTCTGATTCAGAAAGCTTGGATTTGGAGAAACCCCTTGATGCTGTTGCCGAGGAGACCCCTATGCCTCCTCCCTCAGTTCCTTCTTTTGTGCCTCGAGACATCCCTGGATCTGGTCCTCATCCCCGTTGGGTACGTAGGTCTGTATCTGTTGTCAGGGATTTCCCTCATGGCTGCGGTCCCAGTTCTTCCATGATGAAACCTCCGGTACCTCCTGTGGCCCCTAGTGGTATTTCTTCACCGATCCCTTATCATGTGCATCGGGCGGTGAATACTTCCTTTATCAGAGAGCAGAGTCCAGAGTTTGCTGCCCAGTTGGACCAGGTACCTATTGCACCATTTCAGGGTATTTCTGCCCCTTCCCCTGAGGTGCGAGCCCGTGTGAGAGCATTGACCCAGATGGCTGTAGAGAGGGCTAGGTCTGTTGACCATTTCATTAGTTCAGAGTTCAGAGCTGTGCAGTATCAGGACCTAGTGAACTGGCTAGTATTTGAGCTAGGTTCCATTGGTGGCAATGGTAGAGACTAGACAGAGTTGCAGTAGAGGGATGCAGAGCTCAAAGTTGACTTCTAGGAGTTCTATGATGGTTTTCTTTGTATATGTACATTATTTTGTGATAGTTTGTGGTAGGCGAGGCTGTTATGACAGCCAATTTTGGTGTGTATTCGGATGGTTCTTTGTATTTGGATTTTCAGTTGTACTGGTGGGATTCTGTTGATTATTGTATTTCAGCTGCTTTATATTATTATTCAGTTTTACATATTTTGTGTTGCTATTATTGTTGTTATTGTTATTGTTGATTCTGTTGTTGGCATTTTTAGATTATAATCATTCACTCAGGATAGATCCAATTATAATGGGGGATGAGAATATTGTCTTAGTGGCAACGCTCTCCTGATGCATAAATATAAACTGCAGGAGCAATCCATTTTCTTATATATGACTATTATGTTTCAGGAGATGCCACCAAAGAAAAATTCTCAGCCCAATAACGGATCTGCTGAGGATCCTTCCATGAGTGATTTGATGAACTTGTTGCGTCAGCAGACTGTACAGCTGGCCCAACATCAACAACAATTCCAGCAACAGCAGCAACAATTGCAACAACAACAACAACAGCAACAGCAGCTCATACAGCAACAACAACAGCAAATCCAACAGTAGCATGAGATGAGAGGGGCAAATCAAGGTGTTAGTTTTAAGTCTTTTCAAGCAGTGAAGCCCCTAGAGTTTAAAGGAGAGGTAGATCATGTTGCTGCCAAGATATGGTTAAAGGAAATGGAAAAGGCGTTTGCGCTCACTAAGGTGAGTGAGGATTTAAAGACTGATTATGCTAGTTATTTTCTGAGGAATGATTCGAATTATTGGTGGGAATCGACGCGAGCCCTAGAAGGAGAAGGTCCCGTTCCCTGGGCCAGATTCACAGAATTGTTTTTGAAAAAATACTTTCCAGCCTGTCTCCAAAGTCAAATGGAGATGGAATTTTTGGAGTTGAAATAAGGAAATAGGAGTGTTACGGAATATGAAGCGAAGTTTACGGAGTTGGCCCGTATAGCACCGGAATATGTGAGTTCAGAAGCCCAACGAGCGAAGCGGTTTCAACAAGGGTTGAAGCCAGAAATAAGAAGTGGAGTTGTAGCCTTACAACTCAAGACATATACTTCAGTATTTCAGGCTGCCCTGGTGATAGAAAGTGATCAGAAGTTAGCTGCAAAGGAGCAGGGTGAAAAGAAAAGGAAATTTGAAAGTGGACCTGCAAAGTCAGAATCAGGAATAGCAAGTCGAAGGTTTCAGCGTTGGTTTGGTAGGAATAAGAATAAAAAGTTTAAAGGGCAGAACTTTCCCCAAGTTAAGCCCGGTACAACATCAGTTAACTCTGCCCCGACGAGGATGAGTAAGCCAATAGTTGATTGTAAGACGTGTGGGAAAAAGCACAGTGGTCAGTGTCGAGAGAATGTTAATTGTTTTAAGTGTGGACAGAAAGGTCACTATTCCACGGAGTGTAAGTCTGAGATTCAGGGAGTTACTTGTTTTAGTTGCGGCAAAGTGGGACACATAGCTAGGAATTGCAAGTCAGTGACTCAAGGTAATGCGGGAAGGAGTGTGTCTCAAGGACCAGCAACCAGTACTGCGAGAGCTAGGACTTTTAAGATAACCCAGAAGTCTCCAGTTCATGATTCTGATGTGGTTGCAGGTACGCTTACTCTAAATTCCGTACCTGTTAACGTTTTGTTTGATTCGGGAGCTTTCAAATCTTTTATATCCGTGAATTGTGTGAGTAAAATACAATTGATGCTAGAAGATTTAGATGAACTCTTAACTATAGAAGTGGCTAATAAAGATAAAGTACTTGTAAAACAATTTTGTCCTAGTTATTCCTTAGAGATTTCGGGGTATATGTTCCCTGTTGACTTAATACCCTTCGAGTTGGGAGACTTTGATGTCATTCTAGGTATGGATTGGTTGTCTCGATATAGGGCAAATATTGATTGTAAGAAAAAGAGAGTTGTTCTGTACACCTCAGATAATAGAAGGATTAGTTACCAAGGGCAGAGGCAAGATAGGAAGTTTCTCTCAGTGATGTAAGCAAGAAAATTACTGAGACAAGGATGTGAAGCCTATTTGGCTCATGTAGTGGATACGAAGAAAGAGACCCCTATTTTGGAGGACATTCCTGTAGTAAAAGAATTCCCTGATGTTTTTCCAGAAGAATTACCAGGATTGCCACCTGATCGTGAGATAGAGTTTTCCATTGATTTGATACCTGGAGTTGAACCAGTTTCTAAGGCTCCATACAGAATGGCCCCGATTAAAAGGAAAGAATTGGCTAAGCAACTTCAGGAGTTATTGGATAAAGGAGTTATTCGACCCAGTGTTTCTCCGTGGGGTGCTCCAGTGTTATTTGTGAAGAAAAAGGATGGAAGTATGAGATTGTGTATTGATTACAGAGAGCTGAATAAGTTGACGATAAAGAATAAATATCCTTTACCGCGGATCGATGATTTGTTTGACCAGCTTAAGGGAGCATGTTACTTTTCCAAGATTGATTTAAGGTCCGGCTACCACCAATTAAAGATAAAGCCCGAGGATATCCCCAAGACTGCATTTCGAACAAGGTATGGCCATTACGAGTTTCAAGTAATGTCATTTGGATTGACGAATGCGCCAACATCTTTCGTAGATTTAATGAATAGGGTATACAAGGAGTATCTGGATAAGTTTATTATTGTATTTATTGATGACATCCTCATATATTCGAAGAATCCAGAAGATCACGCGGTGCATCTACAGATTGCTCTTCAAAAGTTAAGAGAAAAGAAATTGTATGCTAAAGTTTTCTAAGTGTGAGTTTTGGCTGACGGAGGTACAGTTTCTTGGACATGTGGTGATTAAGGAAGGTATCAAAGTAGACCCGGTAAAGATTGAAGCCGTATCGAAATGGGAGCAACCGAAGACACCCACGGAAATAAGAAGTTTTCTTGGATTAGCAGGATATTATCGAAGGTTTGTATAGATTTTCGTCTAGAGTTTGGAATCCTAATGTAACAGAGTTGAAGAACGAGGTATTGCAGGAAGCACATAACTCTAGGTTTTCTATCCACCCTGGTAGTACCAAGATGTACCAGGATTTGAAGAGAAATTTGTGGTGGCCAGGAATGAAGAAAGATATTGCCAATTGGGTAAGTAAATGTCACGTGTGTCAGACGGTGAAAGCAGAGCATCAATGACCGAGTGGATTGTTACAACCTTTGGAGATTCCCCAATGGAAATGGAAAGACATTGCTATGGATTTTGTAGTGGGATTGCCAAAGACGAGAGCGAATCATGATGCTATTTGGGTAATCATTGATAGATTGACTAAGTCGGCGCATTTCCTTCCGATTAATGAAAGGTATTCATTGGAAAAGTTAGTTAAGTTATACTTGGATGAGATAGTTACCAAACATGGAGTTCCTGTTTCTATAGTATCGGATCGAGACCCGAGATTTAATTCCAGGTTCTGGACTAAATTCCAAGAGTGCCTTGGAACGAAATTGAATATGAGCACCACTTATCATCCTCAAACAAATGGCCAAAGTGAGAGAACGATTCAGATCATAGAGGATATGTTGAGAGTCTGTGTTTTAGATTTTAAGGGTAATTGGGATGAGCACCTACCTTTGATTGAGTTCTCGTATAATAACAGCTACCATACCAGTATAAGGATGCCACCTTATGAAGCTTTGTATGGACGAAAGTATAGGTCACCATTGTACTGGGATGAGGTAGGAGAAAAGAAAGTGTTAGGCCCTGAATTGGTTCAGCAGACTAGAGATGCTATAGTGTTGATTCAGAAAAGATTGGAAGCAGCTCAAGATAGACAAAGAACATACGCAGATTTGCATAGGAAATACATGGACTTTGAGATAGGAGCGTTGGTGTTACTAAAAGTATCGCCTTGGAAAGGGTTAGTACAATTTGGTCAGAAGGGTAAACTTAGCCCTAGATTTATAGGAACCTTTGAGGTTTTGAAGAGAGTGGGAAATGTCGCTTATGAGATAGCGTTACCACCGCAGTGGCAGCACATTCATAATGTGTTCCACGTATCTATGTTGAAGCCTTATATCCCTAATTCGAATCAAATTATAGAATATGAACCGATTGAGCTTCAACCAGATTTATCCTATATAGAACAACCGGTTCAAATCCTAGACCGTAAGGAACGAGTCCTTAGGAATAAATCAATTCCAATAGTAAAAGTTTTATGGAGAAATCCTCGAGTAGAAGAGTCTATTTGGGAATTAGAGTCAGACATGCTTGATAAATATCCTCATTTGTTTAGCTGAGTCAGATTCTGGGGACAGAATCTTTTTAAGGGGGAAAGAATATAACGACTCGTGTATTTGTATTTTATTTCTAATATTTGGAAGTGTAATAAAAGTTTAAGTAAATAAATAAAGGATGTGTATTGATTTTGGTAGCAGTTACTGATTGTTATTTAATTATTTATGATTTGTTAATATGTGGAATTGGAATTATGTGATTTATTGGCGAGTTATATGATTTTATTTCGCTTGTAAAAGTGATTTTATGATAATTTTAATTCCATAAATATTTGGGTTGTCATTAAAATTGGTTTTCCAATTTTATAATTTCAATAATTATTTTTAGGACTTTATAAAATTGAGAAATCAATATTTTGTTAATTATTTATGTTTAAATGATTTTCTGAGTGTGTTAAATGCTAAAATCCATATTTAATTATGGGAATCTTTAAAAATTATGAAACTTATATTTTATTAAGTTCGTATTATTCTGAGAATTTTAAAATTATTTTGGAAATTTTCAGAAATCGTTTTACCCGCGTGTTGTTTCGTTATTTGTTAAAAAGCGGGTACAAAGTACACCTTAAAAAGTGTTTTAAAAATTTCAAAATTTATGTCTTTGTAAATTTCGGGTTATTTATGACATTTTGATATTATTTTTGTAATTTTCGGGAATTGTTTTTCGTGCACCTTTACCCGTTAATTTTGAATTCCGAGACAAAACCGAGCCCAGAGTCTCTGTATCTATCTTAAATACTACGTGTTAGTTTCTTATTAACCGAGGGACACGTGTATGCCTTGTATTGCAATATATGTTATCAAATTAAAAAAAAAACAAAACAAAATCAACCCCCCCGGTTGATCACTGCCTTCTTCGAAATCTCTCTACTCTCTGTTCACTGTTCTCTCTCTTTAAATCTTTTAATCTCTCGTTTCTCAGTCTCTCTTTTTCTTTCTTTCTCTCTGTTCCGCTTTCCTTCCCGGCGTTGCTCGCCGTCGCCGTTTCCGGTACTTCTTCCGGTACTTTCCCCGGCTGTTTCTTCTTGTTCGATTATGGATTGTCTTGATGGATAAATATATATATATATGCATATGTGTGTGTGACTATGTGCATGTCTGTATGTGTAATTGTGTGTGTATGTGTGTAATTGTGTTGTGTGTTGTGGCGACCGTGAGGCCGTGTGTGCGATGGTGATGGTTGTGCAGTTGTGTGCGGCTGTGTTAGTGTTGTTGGGCTTGGTATCGTTGGATTGATTTTGGGCCTTGCAGTTTGGGCCTGGTTGTTTGGGCCTTTTTCTGTTGGGCCGAGATTATGTAGTTCGGCTTGATTATTACAAATTTGATTTTTATTTCTTTTCTGCAGGAGATTAAATGATTATTATTCGTGAAATAAAAACTTTCATTGCGGGAAATAATATTTATTGGTATAATTTATTTGGGAACCCGTATTATATCGGGCGCCAATAAATTGTGCCGCCGTTGACGATGAACTTCGGTGAGTCAACGGTGGACGGTGATGATGATGTTCTGAGTCCTAAATTCTATAAATAAATAAAATAAAATAATTATGTAAAATATGTTTGGATTTGAATAATTAATTTTTATTGGTGTTGGGTTGTACAGAATAATATTGTGGATGGTTGAGAATTGTTGACGTCGATTATAATCGACGGGTAGTCTTATAAATAAAGAAGTTGCTGCCAAAATTTTCTAAAAAAAATATATTTGTAATTATACATAATTATGTTTTACGTGATATCCCTATTTATGTTCGAGAAATATAATTGCATGATTATGTGTATAATATTAATACGAGTCGGATTGTCAGATTTGGGTTATTAGGATTTGAGGATATCAAGCATGTCGGTATAACTAATTAGGGTATTCTGTAATTGTAGATCCCAGTCGAGTTGTTCCAGGATCAAAGTCAGCGTGAAAGCTATTAGGGTTTGTAAAGCGTTGCAAGGCAAGTACCCCTGACCATTCTTTTATGGTTCAGTGTATATGAATAGCTAAATATTTTATTCTCGTAATGGAATAGAAACGTTTTAAGTTATGTATCCCCTGTAGTTATAAAATCATTGTTTTCGAATTGTTTTGGGGAAAAGTAACTTCGAAAGGTACCTGTCTCAAATGAAATGATTTCTGAAACGGATTTTATATGTGTGCTGGCTAAATAAATGATTTTGAAAATGAGATAGGTACAAGTGTTTTTGAAAACTGGATAAAACGGTCAGATATGGGATACATTGGGGCCATAGTAGGCCTATTGAGGTGGCGTAAGAGGCTAATTCGGTTGCACGCATTATAAAACCGATTAGTCCAGCAGGTCAGAGACCTAGCTAGTCTCTGAGTTCCGGAACAGGTAAATGGGATGGCAGTTAGAGCCGTCTGGTGTTGATAGCCTGATCAGCTATCTTCACATATCCGCTATGTATCTGATTGGGATTTGTGAATTATATGAAAGCATGATTGATTGATACAACGGTTTTATAAAATGGTTAGCATGCTAAAATTGGACTCTGATATTTGTACACAGCACACTAATACGTTTGTTTTGTTGAAAGCATGCTAATTAGTGATATCCAGTTACTTTGATTATCATTATGGAATGTTGATATTATGATTACAGCTCTGTTCCCATTATTGTTACATTACTGTTTTAATCTGTTATTCATATTTAGTACTGCTGAGCGATTATGCTCACCCTTGCAAACTGTTATGTATATTTCGCAGATGCCTAGAAGATCAGTCAGACCGACCTATGTTCCCGCCCCTACTGGACCCGGCTCCTCTGAGGTAGTTTGTATCAGGCCATGAGGTCTGAGGAGTTTCTGAATAAAGTTAGTGTGTCGTAGATAGTGAATAAAGAGTTTGTAATAATAAGAATCTGAATTATACTTGAACCTGGATCGGATCTTGGTTTGGGGTCAAGTTAATATATAATAATAATTTTGTTGTTTATATTTTTGAGTAATTGTGTTTAGTGACGTCAACTCCTGACCCCGGGGTTGAGGTCGTCACACCAACTCTTACCACCATTGATTTAAATGTGAGTCAATATAAGGATACTGTAGAAAAGATGAGCACAGAAATGTTTCACATTCAAACAAGTATGCTTGCTGCTAATGAAGAAGTTTGCAGACTGACATAGATAAATGAGAAACTTGAAAATAATAAATAAGAAACTGAGTTGTTGCTGGTAGAGCTTGAAGCTGTGAAACAAGAAAATGCATATCTGAAGAACAAGCTCAAGTGTGCAAGTGAAATTGAAGTAGTGCTAAGGGAGAAGCTGGAAAAGAATGAAGTTAAGTTAAAATCTTTTAGGAATGCATCTGAGTTGGTTGGACAATACCATGAGAAGAACAAACCATGTGCTAATATTGCTTTTGGTCTTGACTATGATGCCTTGAACAACAAGAAGAAAGATGTAGGTGAAAAAGGGAAAGCTAATGAAAATGATGATGTTCCGGTTATTCTGAAAAAGGTTGGTTCACCCGTGTTCAAAGCATGTGAAGTAAACTTCAGTGAAGAAGAGTTGATTATAAAGCAAGAGATTTCTGATGAAGACAATGCAAATAAAAATGTATAAATAACTCAATCTTCTAAAGCTGAAGAGAAGCTCATGGACAACCAAGATTTTAAGACACCTGTCAAGGAAACAAAAACTGAAGATGCAAGAAAGAAGAAGAAAAATAGAAATGGGAAGATTGGAATAAACAAAAGCAATAATTTTTCTTATGTTGCAGATGCTCCAAGAAAGAAATATGAGAAATGTAGCTCTATGAATCACCTAACTCACCTTTGTAAAAATGTTGATAGCAAGTCAGTTGAAGGAGCCTGCAAATACAATGAAGCAGATGCAAATTATCCCTATTCATTCAGTGACAAATTTGATTGCATCCCTTGTAACTTGAAAGTAATGAAAAGTTTCGAAAAACTGAGACTAGACCTCAAAGAAACAAAAATTGGGTCTACAACAGACAAGGAAAATGCACAACAGTCAACGAATTCTATTTTATCATAAACAACTCATTCTACTTCTGCTAAATCAATTAACAAGAAGAAAGTGCCCAACACTTCTTGGGTTGCTAAACACACTTAGAACTCATTGTGTGCAGGGAAAAATAAAGAAGGTCATATGGATCATAGACAGTGGATGTTCCAGACATATGACAGGTGATAAGACCTACTATCATAATTTGAGAAGAAGGTTGTCCCTTTGGTGGCCTTTGGAGATAATAGCAAATGATTCACAATGAGATATGGCAAGATTGTTTTCGGAAATATTATCATTGATGATGTAGAACTAGTAGCTGGTCTTGAAGTGAATCTTCTCAGTGTTAGCCAATTTGCAGACAAAGGTTTTGAAGTCTTATTCAACAAAGAAGAATGCACTTTTATCAGCAAGAAAACTGGTGAATTTGCTCTAAAAGGAGCAAGGAAATGAAGCTTATTTGTCGCATACTTGGACTCAGCAAATAAGGATGGAATTTGTTGCTTCTACACCAAGGCATCTATAGAGCAAAGTAGTTTATGGCATAAGAAACTCTCACATCTGAACATCAAGGCAATCAACACCTTGGTCAAGAAAGAGTTAGTGAGAGACATGCCAAAATTAGAGTTTGCTCAAATTGAAGTTTGTGAAGTTTGTCAGAAAGGAAAAATGAAAAGATCAAGTCACAAGTCAAAAACTGTGAATTCCATAAGTGCACCATTGCAACTTATTCACGTGGACTTGTTTGGGCCATTAAATGTCTTATCAATTTCAAGAAACAAATATGCACTTATGATGGTGGATGATTTCCCAAGATACACTTGGGTAGAGTTTATGCACTCTAAAGATGGAACTCCACACATCATAATTGAGCACATCAAGAAGATAGAAAAATAGGCTGAAGATCATAATTGTATAAAGAGATTGAGAAGTGATATGGAACAGAATTCAGGAATGCAATATTAAGTGAATTCAGCAAAAATAAAGGAATTTTTCAAGAATTCTCATCTGCTAGAAAACCTCAACAAAATGGGGTAGTTGAAAGAAAGAATAAAACATTGGTAGAAGCTGCTAGGAAAATGTTGCAAGATGCCAAGTTGCCAACAAGTTTTTTATTCCCTAACAATACAACAAGAATTACAGAAGGGGGGTTGAATGTAATTCTGAATTCTTTTCCCGATTTTAAAATAGTTCTTACTCAATACATATAACAGTGTTTGATTTGCTAAAATGCGGAATTAAAAGATAAATGAAATCAATACACTAAGTAATAAAACTCAAGGCTTTAAAACTTTCTAGTGGATTTGATATATCCACCATATATATATATATCAGATTGAGAACTTTGTGTAGCTTAAATGGCTCACAGCTGCTTTACAAGTAGAACAAACAAACTACAGAGAAATTCTTGACAAGTATAGTTTTTTCTATATCTCTTAAAATGTGTTTGCTTAGTTCAATGTTCTACTAGCTACACTTGGTTTATATCACCAAGTTTACATGACAATAAGACAAGATAATAAAACAAAACATATCTAGTCTAATTCCATGCTACTTCACTACTCTATTCCAGTATCTTTGAATATCTTCACAATTGCATTGAAATGGTAAAGCTTCTTTGTTCTCAAATTCCTGCTTAATAGACTGCCACATTGCTTTTGCAAACACCCAATGCATGTGACTGTGTTGTAACTGTCAACATATATTTGAATTTGATCATCTGTCGGGTCTATCCTTGTCATCCGTCGGGAAGCTTTGTTGATCATCCGTCGGGTGTTTATTTGTCACTTGACTCTAATTCACTCATACACAATTACAAGACATCTCATATTTACAATTAATCAACCTATTCTATATATCCATTAGTAGTCAATATAACTCATATACTCCGATAGAATCCACACAAAATTGTTTGCAGAATTGTGCTACAAGACTTATTTGTTGCATAAGCTACTCACTCGATGGATGTCGGTTTATCATCCGTCAGGACTATAAAGTTCATCCGTCGGGACTATACTTGATCATCCGTCGAGTGCTACAATATTCACTAAGTTAAATCTACTAAGTTGTTTTGTTTAACTTAACATCAAGTTCACAACATATTCCTAATAATCTCCCCCAATTTATGTCTACTGGAATTGTAGCCATAAATTTAAGAGAAACTTGATGATAACAAAACACCCTAAAAATACAGATTGAAAATATTAGATAAAACTGATAAGTGTTACATGATTTATTGAAAATTAAACAAAGCAAAGTGTACAAAGAGTTTGCTCACAATCATTATCAAGGTGCTCCTCTAGTCTGAGCAGATAATGCTATTTCCTTGATTGTCTGGATTTCTTCCCAAGCCTCTTATTGTTTTCCTCTATTTGATTCTGGCATTTTCTGTGGAATTCAAGTTCATCATCTTCAGATAGATCCAGTATTTCTTGCATTTCCAATAGAGTCTCATTGCTAGAGATACTCAATTGGTCATCCAGTCTGAAGAATCTTCTAACTCCCTTATTATCTAAGAATTCCATTAGCCAACTAACTAAGTTGACCAGGAAGAATGAGAAGTTCGTTTGGACGGAAAAGTGTGAAGAGAGTTTCTAGGAGTTAAAACGAAGATTAGTGACGGCTCCAGTGTTAGCATTGCCAGATGAGACGGGAAACTTTGTAATCTATAGTGATGCTTCTTTGAAAGGACTGGGATGTGTGTTAATGCAGCATGACAAAGTGATTGCTTATGCTTCCAAACAGCTAAAACCTCACGAGCAAAAATATCCAGTTCATGACCTTGAATTGGCGGCTATAGTATTTGCTTTAAAGTTATGGCGTCACTACTTGTATAGAGAGAAATGTGATATTTACACAGATCATAAGATCCTGAAGTACATATTCACGCAAAAAGATCTAAACATGAGACAGAGAAGGTGGTTGGAATTGATTAAGGACTACGATTGTTCGATTAACTATCATCCAGGTAAAGCTAATGTGGTGGCTGATGCCTTGAGTAGAAAAGAAAGACTGAATATGGTTAAGATTGCGGAGGAATTAGCACAAGACTTAGAAAGAATGGAAATTGAGATTCGAGTATCTGACAAAAGCCAGAGCAATTGTATGAAGTTACTTTCCAGCCGGCATTAATGGAAAAGATTAGAAGATGTCAAGAAGGAGTTATAGAACAAGAGTTGGATACTTTGACGGGAGAAGAATTGTGTACTCAAAAAGATAGTCAAGGTTTATATAGGTTTTCGTCCAGAGTTTGGATTCCTAATGTAACGGAGTTGAAGAACGAAGTATTGCAGGAAGCTCATAACTCTAGGTTTTCTATTCACCCCGGTAGTACCAAGATGTACCAGGATTTGAAGAGAAATTTTTGGTGGCCAGGAATGAAGAAGGATATTGCCAATTGGGTAAGTAAGTGTCACGTGTGTCAAACGGTGAAAGCAGAGCATCAACGACCGAGTGGATTGTTACAACCTTTGGAGATTCCCCAGTGGAAATGGGAAGACATTGCTACGGATTTTGTAGTGGGATTGCCAAAGATGAGAGCGAATCATGATGCTATTTGGGTAATCATTGATAGGTTGACTAAGTCGGCGCATTCTCTTCTGATTAATGAAAGGTATTCGTTGGAAAGGCTAGTTAAGTTATACTTGGATGAGATAGTTACCAAACATGGAGTGCCTGTTTCTATAGTGTTGGATCGAGACCCAAGATTTAATTCCAGATTCTGGACTAAATTCCAAGAGTGCCTAGGAACGAAATTAAATATGAGCACCGCTTATCATCCTCAGACGGATGGCCAAAGTGAGAGAACGATTTAGACCATAGAGGATATGTTTAGAGTCTGTGTTCTGGATTTTAAAGGTAATTGGGATGAGCACCTACCTTTGATTGAGTTCTCGTACAATAACAGTTATCATGCCAGTATTGGGATGCCGCCTTACGGAGCTTTGTATGGATGTAAGTGTAGATCACCGTTGTATTGGGATGTGGTAGGAGAAAAGAAAGTGTTAGGACCTGAGTTGGTTCAACAAACCAGAGATGCCATAGTGTTGATTCGGAAAAGGTTGGAAGCAGCTCAAGATAGACAAAGGAAGTATGCAGATTTACATAGGAAAGATATGGACTTCGAGATAGGAGCTCTAGTGTTATTAAAGGTGTCACCTTGGAAAGGGTTAGTACGATTTGGTCAGAAGGGTAAACTTAGCCCTAGATTTATAGGACCCTTTGAGGTTTTGAAGAGAGTGGGAAAGGTCGCTTATGAGATAGCGTTACCACCGTAGTGGCAGCACATTCATAATGTGTTCCACGTATCTATGTTGAAACCCTATGTTCATAATTCTAATCAAGTCATAGAATATGAACTGATTGAACTTCAACCAGATTTGTCCTATGTGAAACAACCGGTCCAAATCCTATACCATAAAGAACGAGTCCTTAGAAATAAGTCGATTCCGATAGTAAAAGTTTTGTGGAGAAATCCTCGAGTAGAAGAATCTACTTGGGAATTAGAGTCAGGCATGCTTGATAAATATCCTCCTTTGTTTAGTTGAGTCAGATTCTGGGGACAGAATATTTTTAAGGGGGAAAGGATATAACGACTCATGTATTTTTATTTTATTTAGAAGTGTAATAAAGGTTTAAGTAAATAAATAAAATGTGTGTATTTATTTTTGGCAGCAGTGTTGATTTTTATTTAATTATTTATGATTTATGATTGTTGTTAGGTGGATTGAATTGTGTGATTTATTAATGAGTTATATGATTTTATTTGACTTGTGATAGTGATTTTTTTATAATTTTAATTCCATAAATATTTGAATTGTCTTTAAAATTTGTTTTCTAATTTTATAATTTCAATAATTATTTTTTGGACTTTATAAAATTGAGAAATCAATATTTCGTTGATTATTTATTTTTAAATAATTTTCTGAGTGTGCTTATTTGTAAAATCCATATTTTATTCAAAAATTCTTTAAAAGTCACAAAAATTTTATGTTATCAAGTTCGTATTATTCTGAGCATTTTAAAATTATTTTAGAAATTTTCGGAAATCATTTTACCCGCACGTTGTTTCGTTATTCGTTTAAAAGCGGGTATAAAGTGTACCTTAAAAATTATTTTAAAATTTCGAAACTTATGATTTAAATAACTTCGAGATATTTGTATCATATTAAGCCTATTTTGGCGATGTTCTGATTAATACTTATTTATAAATTGTACCCTTAAAAATAGACTAAAATAGCGTCGGGCTTGCAATCAGTTAAAACGTTGGACACGTGCTGTGCGTTGGTTAAGTCAGGAGGCTGAGTAATCAAATTGGGGGAGGGGATAAACATCACTTTTCTTGTCTCTCTCTCTCGACTGTCTCTCAATTCTCTCTGTTCTCTCTCTCAAATACTTTGAGTTTGCTCGGCTTTTTCTTCTCTGCTATCATCTTCTTCCTTTTTGCTTCCCTGGGCTTCATTCCTCTTACTCTTTCTTTCCGGCTTGTTTTTCCGGTGAGCCGCCGCTGTTTTTCAGTTTGGCTTGGTTCAATTTTTGCTCAGTTGGTATACATATACATGTAGACATACATGTGTGTGCTCTGTGTGTGCATATGTACTGTGTTGTGTGTGCTGTGCTGTGCTGTGTGTGGTGTGTGTGTGTGTGGGCGGCGCGTGGCCGTGTGTGCTGCAGTTGCTGCTCTGTGGTTCTCTGTTGGGCCTGTGCATTCGGGCCTTGGTTTTGTTGATTAGGCCTTACGGTTATTGACTGTTGGGCTGGTGGTTTGGATTTTTTGGGCTGTTTATATTCTGTTGGGTTGGATTATTGCAGATTTTAATTTTTAAATTCCTTTATTGTAGGGAATTATTGATTAATATTCCTGATGTTAATTATTCGTGTTGGAAATGGTTTTAAAATAATTGGTAGAATTTACGATGGAAACCCGAAATTAATCGGGCACCCGTAAAATTTTACCGCCGTTGATGATGAACTTCGGTGAGTCAACGGTGGACGGTGATGACGATGTTCTGAGTCCTAAATTTTATAAATAAATAAAATAAAATAATTATGTAAAATATGTTCGGATTTAAATAATTAATTTTGATTGGTGTTGGGATGTACGTTGTATAAATGGTGGAATAATATTATAGATTGTTGTGATTTTTGACGTCGATCGTAATCGACGGGTGGTCATATAAAGAAATAAGATGCTGCCAAAATTTTCTAGAAATATGTGGTAAATGTACATAACTATATTCTAAGTGTTATCCCTATTTATGTTCGGAATATTGTGATTACGTGATTATGTGCATAATATTACTAATTCGAGTCGGGTTATCGGATTGGGGGGTTGGAATCCGAGGATATCAAGCATGTCGGTATAACTAATTAGGGTATTCTGTAATTGTAGATCCCAGTCGAGTTGTCCCAGGATCAAAATCAGCGTGAAAGCTACTTAGGGTTTTGTAAAGCGTTGCAAGGCAAGTACCCCTGACCATTCTTTTATGGTTCAGTGCATATGAATAGCTAAATGCTTTATTCTCGTAATGGAACAGAAACGTTTTAAGTTGCGTATCCCCGTAGTTATAAATCACTGTTTTCAATCTGTTTTGGGGAGAAGTAACTTCAAAAAGGTACCTATCTCGAATGGAATGATTTGCGAAACGGATTTTATATGTGTGCTGATTAACTAAATGATTTTGAAAATGAGATAGGTACAAGTGTTTTGAAAACTGGATAAAATGGTCAGATATGGGATACATTGGGGCCAAAGTAGGCCTATTGAGGTGGCGTAAGAGGCTAATTCGGTTGTGCGCACTATAAAACCGATTAGTCCAGCAGGTCAGAGACCTAGCTAGTCTCTGAGTTCTGGAACAGGTAAATGGGATGGCAGTTAGAGCCGTCGGGTGTTGATAGCCTGATCAGTTGTCTTCACATATCCGCTATGTATCTGATTGGGATTTGTGAATTATATGAAAGCATGATTGATTGATACAGCGGTTTTATAAAATGGTTAGCATGCTAAAATTGGACTCTGGTATTTACGCAAGACACTACTATGCTGTTTTAACAAAGCATGCTAATTAGTGATATCCAGTTATCTCTGGTTTTCATTATAAAATGTTGATATCATGATTACAGCTCTGTTCCTATTATTGTTACATTATTGTTCTATTTTGTTATTTATATTTTGGTACTGCTGAGCGATTATGCTCACCCTTGCAAACTATTATGTATATCTCGCAGATGCCTAGAAGACCAGTCAGACTGACCCATGTTCTTGCCCCTACTGGACCCGGCTCCTCTGAGGTAGTTTGTATCAGGCCATGAGGTCTGAGGAGTTGCTGAATATAAGTTAGTGTGTTTTAGATGTTGAATAAAGAGTTTGTATCAGTGAGAACCTGAATTATACTTGAACCTGGATTAGATCTTGGTTTGGGGTCAAGTTAGTATATTTTAATAATAATTCTGTTGTTTATATTTTTGGTAATGGTGTATAGTGACGTCAACTCCTGACCCCGGGGTTGAGGCCGTCACAAGCAATCACAAATGGTTGTGCAAAAATCTTAGTTTTAGTCTTCACAGCTTGAAGTTTGGCCAAGATGACAGCTTGCTCCTTTTATTTGAGCTTCTTAGCATCTAAGGAAGCTTGCTTCTTTTCTTGCCTGATTCTTTCCTTCTCTTCCTTTTTAGCTTCTATAAACTGAGGGTGTCCATCCACCACATAGATTTCCTTACCATTTTTGTAGATCTTTGCAATTCTTCTTTTAAATATTGAATCAGCTGGATCTTTGAAATATGCAATTAACCTAGCCAATAGCTTCTTCTCATCTGGCCTAGGTATCTCATACACAGTATCCATAGGATTTTTTTTTGAGAACTTTGAGTAGTTTCTTTTAGGCTTCAAGACCAGATTTACCTTTGGAGACTTTATGCAAGAAGTTTGACCCTTTTCCAGATAATTCAAACTCATCTCATTCACAAAAATCTGCTTGACTTTAGAGTGATGATTAAAGATTTTGTCTGATTTCTGAATTGGTCCAAATTTCTGTGAATTTCTTCATCTATTCTTCTCCATTTTTCTTTCAGTTCCTTATCAGCTGCTGCTACATCAATCTTTAGCAGTTTGTCATTTGATTCCAGTTTCTCTGCTGCTAGATTGATGAAATTAATGTTATCCATAGCCGGTGGCTTAGAGAAAGCAATTACAGATATAATTACTTTACTGACTTGAATATTGAGCTGTTTCTCCCCCTCACTTGATGAACCTTTCTCCCCCTTTTTGTTAGCATCAAGTTGTTGAGTAAAAGTGAGTTGAGCAGCCACCAACTGTTGGAGCAGAGTAGTCTGAGTTTCCTGATTAGCAAGTATTTTGGCCATTGACTTTTCCACATCAGATAATCTAGAGTCCATGGCCTCAACCTTTCTATTGAGATCAGCTTCTTTCCTCAGTTTCTGAGCCATTTCAGTAATGGTGGTTCCAGGAAGTCTAGCATCCAACCTTGCTATGAAATCCTATTTTACTTCAGAAAATTCTTGCTTTATTTCATCCACACTTTGACTGTGTTGGAGAGCTTGAATCTTGTGTAGCTATAGAGCTTCAAGATGTGCTGTAAGTAATCTCTTTGTGTTGGCATTTGTGGAAGCTTGAATGGTTGTTTGGGTGACATGAATGAGCTTGAATAATATGGATTGGAGATATGAGTATGAACATTCTTTGTTTAACATCCATGAAGGAATGTCTGCATCTCCCCCTATGCTCATACTGTCTTCCTCATCATCCCCACCAGCATCCCCAAAAGAGTCTTCAGCCAGTTCAAAATCACCACCAGTATTGGATGGCATAACAGTGATTGCATCCTTTGCTCTTTGCAGAGAAGCAGTTGTGTGCACTAAATTGACCATCTTTTCAGCCTCCTCATTGCCCTGTACAGCTAGAGTTTGATAAGCTATAATAGGGTGAATAAATGTCTCAGCATCCAGGGAGATAGAATCTATGCCATCTTGATATTCTTGCCGAAATAGTCTCTCCCTTTTTGCATCACTGGCATTCATTGACTCACTAGCAATGGTGTCCACCCTTATCTCTCCTATACCTACATTTCTCTCATGTTCTCTCTGTTTTTGCATCAAGGGCTCTCTTTGGATTCCCACCCTCACACCCTCACCTACACCAATAGATGATTGCTATTAGGCACATCCGTCGGGATATAATCACTACTCGACGGATGAATAATATCCACCGAGATAGAAGAAATGAATGAGTTTGGAGTGGAGACTATTATAGACTCTGTGCAGATTGATGAAAATTTGGGCATATATGTCTCAATAGACTCAGAAAGAATTGGCAAGTGAGCCAACAAATCATCTAAAAGATGATGCTCACTTGCTTGGATTTTTGGCTTCTCCAATAGAGTTAAAGATGGAAAATTTGGAAGTGATGTATTAATCATGTCTACATCCAGTGAGTGTGTGGGTGAATTCGGTGTTTCAGGTGCTTCAATTATTAATGATTTTGGTTGTGACTCCACATTTATTGGAGCCACATCAATATGACTTTGAGATGGTACAGTGACTGGGTCTTTAGCACCAGTTTGCATTATGTGTGTTCCCTGTGCATCCCCAAGGGTTTTAGATCTTTTCTTTCTTGCATAAGTCTGTGGTGAACTTGTGTCCCTAACCCTCTTGGCCTGTGCTCCTGGTTGGGAGCTTGTTTCACTAGTAACATCCTTTTGGTAGGATGAAACTAGAATTGAGCTAATTTCTTTATTAACAACCATAATTTTTTGGGAAACTGTGGTGTGGCTCTTGGGTACACTAATCTCACCAGCCTTATCCTTAGGGTTTCTTTGATTTTCACCCTGTCCCTCACCATGCTCACTCTCCTTCACACTCCCCTCTTTATGTTTAATAGATTTTGCAACTGATTTCTTTTCAAAGAAACCAGAGGGGGCTTTCTTTATTTTAGGTTTTGAAGTTATTGTTTTGGTAGCTTGGGTAGGCATCTATTGGGTCATTGACATAGATGCCATAACTACACTTGAAGGCAAAGACTTGTGTGAGGTTGGAAGAGTGGAGACAGTGGTGCTTACCTCACTTGCCTGAGGTCCCCCCATGATTGGAAAGTAGAAGAGGGGCACCTCTTTGTGGTGACTTGCCCCGTTTAGATCAGCAATGACTCTCCTTTCTTGAACCCAACAATTCAGTTTGTTGATTAGGTTCTCAACAACAATGTTCTCAATAAGATGGTTAGCAAGCATCATAAAGAATCTAGCATAATAGACACTTTTACCTCTCTTATTAAGTTCTCCTAACTTATAACCTAACTCAAACATGATCATGTCACTGAAGTTAAAGTATTTATCAGTAACTAGCATATAAAGCATGTTAAGCATATAAATATTAATAGAATCAAAATTGCTTATTTTACCAGAAAATACTTTGGTAACTACATCACACACATAGCTCCATTCTTCTCTAAGACCTAGCCTCCTAATTTCACTCAACTTAGAGGTAGGGAGAGCATAGCCAATAGAATTAAACATGTTAACTATATCAGTATCTGTGTGTGGAACAGTAGTAGTGTTATCCGTAATTCTAAAGCATGCTTCAATAATGTCACTATTAATGCAAAACTGCTTACCTTTAAGAGTGAAAGTTATGGTCTTGTCAGTAGAGTTGTACACGACAGTTGTCCATATCTCCTCCATAACTTCACAGTAGATTGTGGGTGATTCCAGCATAGCATAACTGAGTTTACAACTCTTCATAAAGTCCATCATCTTGTGAAAGTCTCCAGACTGTGGAATCTCCTTGTTCACAAGAGCTACAAAGTTGTTCTTTTCATAGATAAATCCAGATTGAGACATGATTTTGACTACTGGTTCCATTGTTAGAAAATGAGGAATTTGCAGAGAGAATATTTGCTTTGGAGAAGAAAGGAAGTTAGAGCAATTGACTTGAGGATGATAAAAGAATAGAATTAAAATGAATTCTGCTTTTATACTATCTCAGAGATAAACTGTCAAAAATAATAAAGTAAAATAAAGTAACCAATCAAAATAGCCCAAAATAGCTGGTTAAAAATAAAAAGAAAACTGTAAAAATTCTG
Organism: Apium graveolens; assembly: GCF_009905375.1. Taxonomy (NCBI): domain Eukaryota; kingdom Viridiplantae; phylum Streptophyta; class Magnoliopsida; order Apiales; family Apiaceae; genus Apium; species Apium graveolens. The sequence continues at coordinate 138,187,388 of NC_133650.1, read as the reverse complement.
TCACTTATCCGTTGTGTTATGCTTACAAACTGTAAGTATACCCGATGGATAACGTTCAGAGTTTTAATGACTAAGATTAAGGCAACTCGACGGATGAGAATAAAACAATTATCCGTCGGGTTATAAAATAATCCAGAAAAGTAATTGATTTTTATTAACAAATAATATTCCGACGGATGATCAAACTCGATGGATAATGATCATCCGTCGGGATGTAAATTTTGACTTAGCCAAAATTACAACCACAACAAAGAAATCAATTAAGTTTCTGGATGCATTAAAACTTGCAAAAATATCTAAAATGATTCAAGAATAATTAAGCATACCTAACTCACTTACCAACCTTGAAAAGGTGGATTCATCAAGTAGCTTGGTGAAGATATATGCAAGCTGCTTTTCACTTAGAACAAAATGAAGTTCCACAGTACCATTCATCACATGTTCCCTAATGAAGCGGTACTTGATGTCTATGTGCTTTGTTCTTGAATGTTGTACTGCATTTTCAGTGATGGCAATTACACTTGGGTTATCACAGAAAATGGGAATTCTATCCACTTGTAGACCATAGTCTAGCAATTGGTTTTTGTTAGGTCACACACACTGTAGAAGGGGGTTGAATACAGTGTTTATCCCAATCAAATCGAACTAACGAACTCAAGTAACAGAAAATAGACTTTATTCAATATAATAAACTCTGTTACAATATGGAACTGTCCTCTCTCAGTGATGAACAAATATCACGAGAGCTGCTAGGGTTACAATGAATAATATTCTCGATAATGATAGCACTTATAGTGTAAACCCTATGTCTATGTTTATATATCACATAGTTACAAGATAATCGCTAATTGATATGGAATATAATTATGCTTCCTAAAATATATCATTCAGTTATCTTTTCTTCCAAGTATTCCATTCTTCATAGAATTCTTTCTTCATGCATATCTCTTCTTACGCTTGCCTTGATCTTCTTTCCTTTCAATCAGCTGCCTTCCTTATCTGAAAGTTTCCTTTAAGTTCTGATATTATCTCCTGATAAATATCTCCTGAACCTTAAGTACTGATCACTTAAGTTCTGACTTCAGTATAAGAGCTGATTTCAGTTAAGTACTGATTTGTCCTGTTTAAGTAAGATCTGAAAAGTAAACATAAATCATATTAGTCATGACATTATCAAATATATCTAAAAATCTCCCCCAACTTGTAAATTAGCATAATATACAAGTTTAACAGATATTTGATGATGTCAAAAACATTAAGTACAAATGCATGAGAAATTGACTAGATAACTACAACATACAGTCCTTAAAGTTTTACCAACTTTAACTTCTAATAACAACTTCAGTTTTTATATATATATCAGAATTTGAGTAGTTGTAGATCTTGACTTGGCTTCAATTTCTGATCTCTTTGATGTCAGGAGTTGTTCTGAGATAGTTCTTTAACAAACATCTCTCAGCATATCTGAGTTCATCAATCATCCTCCTTTTAGCATCTTTGAGTTCTGCAGATTCTTCACCAGTTTGGAAGATAGCAGCCCTGAGATCATTTATTCTGGCTTTCCTTATGTCCTGATCCAGTCTGATCAAATATGCCTTATCAGACTCAAGATTGAATTCTAAAGCCTTATACCCCAGAAAGGTAGTTATAATCTTAGCAGAGTTAGGCTTCATTTCAATAATATCACCCTTGTGATCTCTGTACTTTGGACGGTATGTGCTGTCAGACTTTACAGAATAAAGCCTTTTCTGTCTCTGAATTTGAGTCTTCACATAGTTTGTAACACTTTCTGTTATTCTGTCATTCACTTGAAGTAAGAATAAAACATGTTCTAGTTCTTCAAAATACTTCAGTGGTATAGCATTTTCCCTTATATGGTAAACCCTACCATCTATCATAAAATATAACAAGATGTGTCCTTTCAAGTAGGTATGGTAGACCATCTGTACAGATTCTAGTTGATTCAATCTTTCAGGAGTTGCTCCAACATCTGGTTCACTTAAAGAAGTTGGATCATTGGTTGTGTTCTGCACTCTTCTTTCATCAGCCCAACCCAATCCAGATTTATCTCTTGCTTCCTTTCCAGTAACCACTCTTGCTTCAAAACCACTTACTGCAGTCTTCAAAGGTTGAGTCTGTTTGTCTATAGTGAATCCTGGTAGGAGTAACTTTGAGGATTTAACATGAGCAATGTCAGAGGTTTCCTTTGACTTATCTTCTGATATCAAGTCAATTTGAGCTATGTCAGAGGTTGCTTGCTTCATGTTTATATCAGAACTAACTAAATCTTGACTCTGAACAACTTGAGCCATGTCAGAGGTTGTCTTAGAAATCTTCCTTGAAGTCAGAGTAAGATCAGCATCTTCAACAGAAATTTCTTCATCCATAGGAGGCACATAAACCTTTATAGGTTCACTAACTTTTTCTTTACCCTTGGACCTTGGATCTATTTTCAATTGTGATTTGGCCTTAGTTGCCACAGGATTTGTCCTTTCTTTTATAACAATGCCTTTACTCGTAGGAAGTTTCTTTTTACCAACAGAAGCTTCAGATTTGGAGTTGACTTTTTCTGACTTAAGTCTAGCTTCTTCTTCCATTATACTCTCAAAGTCCATTCCTGGATTTTCTTTCAGAAATAACTATCTTGAAATTTCTTCATCAAGATCCAAAAGTTCATCAGAACTTATCCTTTTACCAGTATCAGAAGTTATTCTTCTCCCAGTATCAGAACTTGTTCTATTACTTGTAGTTCCAGCTCTTCTTGATGAGAGACCTCTACCTTGACCATGACCTCCACCCATTCCAGAGTTTCCCGAGTCATCTTTTCCATCATCCTTTCCCTTCAGTGTCTTGATAGTTTTGCATTTGGACTTAATTACTTTCTCCCCTTTTTGGCATCAGCAGGTAAAAGAAGAGAGAGAAGCAATTCCACTGAGGATTGGATTTCATCGAGCTGAGATTGCTGAGAAGCTTGATTTTTCAAAATTTCATCAATCTGAGATTGTTGTTTCTCTTAAGTTTTCTCAATGTAGGCAACTCTGTCAAAGGTAGGTTGGAAAAAACTTTTCTTTTCAAGTTTCATAGTCATTTTTTGCTTGAGTAAAGCTTCTTGAATTTTATGCACCTCGGCATGAGTTGTTGAGTGTTGACCTTGAAGGTGTCTAGTAATCAATGCAGTAACTCTCAGTTGTGTCTTGAAATCATCATTAACTAGCATCTCATCAACTTTTGCCAAGTGCTCAGCAAGAATTCTTTCATTTGGAACAAAGGTAACTGTGTTCCACTCCTTAGTCCACTCCTGTCCTCTAGGAGTTTCAATCCAAGGTACTGGTGCATCTCCCCTAATAAACTTTTTAACTAGTTCAGCTTTTGAAGGAGCTTGTAGAGGTGCATGGCCAGAAGGACCAGCTTCATCAGCATCTGTATTTATAGCAGCATCACCAGTATCATCAGCATTTGCAACATCAGAACTTACAGATTTAACATCCTCTGATAAAAGAACAGTATGAGAGGGTATTGATACTTCAACATCAACAGCATCCTCTAAGTGTTGATCTGCTTCCAAGTTCTGATCAACAACCATATTCTGATGCTCACCTATAGTCTGATCTTCAATGTCTAGATGCAGAGAAGGTGTTGTAGACAATTCTAGAATTTCATTAGCATCAGGAATTGGTGTTGTTGATGGATTGATTGGGGTTGGTGGAGCTTCTAAATAGAGAACCTCAGGCACAATTAGGTTGTGAATATCAATCTCAGCACTTGTGCCTGGGTCTGTAGTAGATACTGGTTCATTTACAGGAGACACAGGTGGTGTAGATACTTTATCTTGAGCAATTTCTTGAGTTGGTGACAATGGAGGTGTAGATACAGTAGCTTCAGCAAATTCTGGCTCTTTTGAAATCAGAGATTCCTGATCTCCTTCCTTAGCTGCTGCTTCCTCATCCTCTGAAACTGACTCAGCCCTGTACCTTTGTGTTCTCTATTTCTTGTATCTCTTTGAAGGTGGAGATTCCTTGGGAGTTTCAGCAGAATACATCCTTCTAAGCCTTTTGAGAAGCTTAGAGCCCCTAATTCTAGTATCTTTCTGAGAAGAGACCTTCTCAGCTTCTTTGACAACAGGTTCTGACACAGGAACCTGTTCCTCACTATCTGACTCATCTCTCAGAACAATCCTCCTTCTCTTCTGTGGTGTCTGAGGTACAGTTTTTGTCATCTTAGGCTTTGAAGATGAAGGCCTCACAGTATGTGCTGATGATGAAGGTTGAGATATCTATGAAGGTTTAAGATATGTTCTGATATAGGGTTGAGTAGGTTGAGGTGTATATGTGGTATGTTCTGATGGTTGTTGTGGTGTCTGGGATGTGTTGGTGGGTTAACCATCAGGGTAAACAGATCTGTAGGTTTGAGGATCAGCATTTACCAGGATCTGTTTTACAGACTGAGGTATCTGTAAGGGTCTAACCACCTTTTTCTTAAGGTCAGCATTTACGAAGTCATTAAAAGCCCGTTTTGCAAGTTTAAAGGGTGTAATTAAGTCAGTGGTAGGTTGGGGTTCATCAGCACAACATAAGTTATATATAAGCTGACAGAATCTAGCAAAGTATACTACATTCTTATCTTCTGTCATCCTATCCCCTATAAAACCTAGCACAACTCTTGTAAAATTAAAATGAGTTTGGTGAATAATAGCATACCCGATGTGTTGACTCATAATTGGAATGGCATCAAAGTTGGAACACTTATTGGAGAATGCCTTAGTGATGTAGTCGAAGAAAAAGCTCCATTCCTTTCTGATATGTGCCCTTTTCAACTGTCCAAGCTTGGCCAAACTCTTCTCATACCCCAAATTGGCCATGAGCTACTGTAGAACAGGTTCCTCCGCTGTTGAGAAAATGCATCCTTCTGGTAAATGGAGAGCTTTATGAACTGCTCCAGGAGTTACCACATGCTCAACATCATTCACTTCAAAAATAATGCTTGGAGTACCAGTAGTACCACCATTATCAAAATGCCCAGTCCGCCAGAACGTCAGAACTTGTTGGCTTGAAATAACTTGAGGTTGGGTCAACGCATACCCAATCTCACTGTGTGCTAGAAGATCTTGCACAAAGTACAAATCAGATGGAGCTTCAGCATGGTTCAAGATTGGAGCATAGTTGTTGGGTACAAACTTGGCTCCATCAATAATCAAATCCTTAGGTGCCATGAGAAAAATTGAGAAATTAGGTTGCCTGTAAGGTGTTTGATAAAATGTCTGTATGAAAAAACATCAGGAGATGAGAGAGAATAGTAAGAAAAAGAGAGAGATAAAATATGAAAGAAAATAACAGATTTTACAATCTTTTCTCTCTTTTACTTATACACGGTAGAAAAGTAACCGTTGGGACACCTGTCAGACATGCAGTAGTAAAGAATAATTAATGGGCACGGGAATTCAGTAATCATTACTTATCACATGCAGTTTTTCAAGGAAAAACAGTTCCACTTACCAAGTAATCCCATTAATGAAGGTAGTTCAGTTTTATTTTAAAATTTAAAACTGTTCCCACTTAGTAAATTATTTTCACTGCGAGACCAATATTCTGTAAAAATGTGACCAATGAGAGAATGACCATAAAGAAACCAAGTAATCAAATATTGCCACGTTAGAATCAGAACTTGATTTGTATCAGAGCGAAAACGGTCATCAGAATATGGGTAAATCAGGATCTAAAAATGCATCAGAATATCAAACGACTCGGAGACAAAATCTTGCATAAATATAAAAATTTCATTAATATATTGAGCATATACATTTCATGAAATTTAAATTACATCACAAAATTACAAGATTGTCCTAAGCTACAAGTCCTAACATCAACAGCTTTTGTCCTAAGCTTAGAAGCCAGACAAAGCTGACAGTGAAAGAGAAACAGGGAGCAGAAACTATTTCTTCTTCCTACTCTCAACAAAAAGAACAGCGAGATGAATGATTCGCTCCTGCTGTCGAAGATGACGAAGATGTAGATCTCTTCGAACTGTCAACAGATCACGTTTAATGATCTCTGGTAATTGAATCCAGAGATTGTGAGGGATGTTGTTGATATGGTATGGAGTTGGAATTCCATTTAGAAAAACATGTACTGTCTCAGTACCATAATTGTAAAACTAGCCAAACGCAGCCATTTGCGGTGATAAGAATAAGACGAGAGTCAGTTTGTGAGAAAATGAGAGATGTGCTGGCTGGAATGAAGTGTTGGTTTATATAGCCAATGGAATGTCAGGAGACACAAGGAAAATTTAATGATTATAGGTAGAAATAATTCTACCTCGTCTCCCTAGACTGATGAGAATAAAAACAACCATTGAAAGTGTAAAACAGGATTTAATGCGCACATGAAACAAGTAAAAATTACTGTGCATGGACGTGTAGCACTAACCCTAATTGTATTGACTGTTAATATTTCACCCAAACATATTCTGATTTTAAATAAGACTGTTTCAGATTTTAACCACAAATAAGTCAAGTAAAGAATCAGAGTGTAATATCAGAACCTAGCAGTCATCAGAACATGATTTCTTAACTCGAAAAGTAAATGCCTATTTTTGTAATTCTTCACATAAATTCTGATTTCATTTCTTCAGAACTTAATCATTATAACTTCCATCATAACTTGTCCTCAGAATTTATGCAATCTGACACATAAACTGTTCATCTAAAACATCATTTATCACCACAGTAATTTTCTTCATTCATATGGAGTGTATGTGTGTGCAGTAAGCTAAATATCAGAAAAAGATTAAAGTCTGATTCACTTCAATACATCTTAAAACTAAGGCATAACTAAGAATTTTGCTCAAAACCTGTCATGATTCTGAAGTCTACTTTAGAATGAGTTCATGCATGAGTCCACCTCAACTGTTTTGTGCTCATTTTATGCATCTTTTGAAATTCCATTTTACAGTGGCTTCTCAGTGTAAGTGAGTCACGACTGCTTATCAGAATTTATGCTATTATCAGAGTATTTCTCCAGTAATCATATAGTGTGAAAAGTCACCAAGAAAAATATTTATTTTTGCTATTCTGATGCATATTACTTAATACCAGCAATGCACTTGGGTCTTCCCTTCCACAGTTTTTACTTTAGATCCCAAAGGAGTACCTGATATTTATTCTTTTCCTTTTCTTTTGATAAGTGAGGCTTATCAGTACTTAGTACATTCACCAGATTTACTAACATCAGAACTTAACAGATGAGAAGCATTATTTTAGTTGTTGACTTAGTAATAAGATAGACAAAGTAAACTGAACTAAGCTCAATATCAGAATTTGCTTGTGTCAATAGATTTCCACATAAATAAATACTTCTAACATGGGATTTGTTAGTATATTAAAGACTACTAGGTCAGCATCTAGCATATTTATCCTCATTGGATTGAATAATCACAGAAACATTCATATCACTATCAGAGTTTAGTAATCCACATCAGACAACAATCAATACTTAAGCAATTTTCAATAAGCATAGAATACACAAAGATAATAATATCAGGAAATACTGATCATAAAGTCTGATACATCAGAACAAAAGCTAAGCAGATTTAGAGAAAGAACCTGAAACCATTCCAAGTTCATTTACCAATCTTGTAAAAGTAGCTTCACACAGTGGTTTGGTGAAGATATCTGCTAGTTGTTGATCTGTTGGAACAAAGTGCAATTCCACTGTACCTTCATCCACATGTTCCCTTATGAAGTGGTACCTAATGCTGATGTGCTTTGTCATTGAGTGTTGAACTGGATTACCTGTCATAGCAATAGCACTTTGATTATCACAGTAAATAGGGATTTTAAAATATGTTAACCCATAATCCAGTAACTGATTCTTCATCCAAAGAATCTGTGCACAACAGCTTCCTGCAGCAATGTACTCTGCTTCTATAGTTGATGTGGAAATTGACTTTTGTTTCTTGATAAACCAAGAAACCAATTTGCCTTCAAGAAATTGGCAGCTTCCACTTATGCTTTTCCTGTCAATTTTGCAACCTGCAAAATCTGCATCTGAGTAACCTATTAGTTTAAAGTCTGATTCTCTAGGATACCATAATCCCAGATCAGCTGTTCCCTTAAGATACTTGAAAATTCTTTTCACAGCTGTTAAGTGATGTTCTCTTGGATCTGCTTGAAATCTTGCACAAAGACATGTAGCATACATGATATCAGGTCTACTAGCAGTTATATAGAGTAGAGAGCCAATCATACCTCTATAATCAGTAATATCTACTGATTTACCAGTGTCCTTATCCAATTTTGTTGCAGTGGCTATGGGAGTGGATGCACTTGAACAATCTTGCATTCCAAATTTCTTCAGCAAATTTCTGGTGTACTTGGTTTGACAAATAAAAGTGCCTTCTTCATTCTGCTTGACTTGAAGGCCCAGAAAATAGCCAAGTTCCCCCATCATACTCATTTGATATCTTGACTGCATCAGTTTGGCAAACTTCTTGCAAAGTCTGTCATTTGTAGAACCAAAGATGATATCATCAACATATATCTGAACCAAAAGTAAGTCTTTTCCATGGTTGAGGTAGAACAGTGTTTTGTCTATAGTTCCTCTGTTAAATCCACTTTCCAGAAGAAACTGAGCTAAAGTCCCATACCATGCTCTTGGAGCTTGCTTAAGGCCATAAAGTGCTTTATCAAGCCTGTAGACATGATTTGGATATTTGGGATCTACAAAGCCTGGAGGTTGTACAACATATACTTCCTCTTCCAATTCTCCATTGAGAAAAGCACTTTTTACATCCATTTGAAAGACAGTAAACTTTTTGTGAGCAGCATAAGCCAAAAATATCCTTATGCCTTCCAATCTAGCAACTGGTGCAAATATTTCATCATAATCAATTCCCTCCTATTGAGAGTATTCTTTTGCAACCAACCTTGCTTTATTCCTTGTAATTATGCCATCACTATCGGTTTTATTTCTGAACACCCACTTTGTACCAACAACAGATCTGTTCTTTGGTCTTGGCACTAGGGTCCAAACTTTGTTTCTTTCAAATTCATTTAACTCTTCCTGCATTGCTTGCACCCAATCAGCATCTTGAAGAGCTTCTTCTACTTTCATTGGTTCAGTCTGAGAAAGAAAAGAATTATAGAGACATTCACTTGAAGTAGCTATTCTAGTTCTGACACCTGCATCAGGATTTCCAATAATTAAGTCAGGTGTATGTGATTTAGTCCACTTCCTTGCAGATGGAAGGTTTTCTCTAGAACTGGATACTCCCTCATGATCCATCCTATCTTCATCAACATTTTCTGATGCTCCCCCAGAAACTATGCTCTTTGAGTTGGATCCTTCAGAATTTAAGTTTTCAGAACTATCAGAACTTGGCTTATCAGAACTTGATGAATCAGAACTTGAAGAGCCAGTTGTATGTTCTGATGCTTCTTGAGATGTGGTTGTATCTTCAGTATGCTCCCCCTGCACAGGTGCATCTTCCTTTGACGTAGTCACCACAGTTTCAATAACATCAGAGTTTAATCCATCTGAGTTTGCAGTATCAGGATTTAGACTGTCAGGATTTTCAGTATCAGAATTTAAGTCTTCATTTTCGAATATCAGCTGATCATGATCATTGAAATCTTCAAGTCCAGTAATCTTCTTATCGTCAAAGGAGACATTGATAGATTCCATGACAACCCTTGTTCTTAAATTGTAGACTCTGAAGGCTTTTGTGGAAAGTGGATATCCAACAAAAATTCCTTCATCAGCTTTTAAGTCAAATTTGGATAGCTATTCAGGATGAGTCTTAAGAACAAAATAGTTGTATCCAAATACATGAAAATACTTCAGATTTGGCTTCTTTTTCTTCACCATCTCATATGGTGTCTTTCCATGCTTGTTAATGAGTGTTGCATTCTGAGTAAAATAAGCTGTCTGCACAGCTTCAGCCCAAAAATAGGTTGGTAGCTTTGCTTTATCAAGCATAGTTCACGCAGCTTCAATAAAAGTTCTATTCTTTCTCTCAACAACTCCATTTTGTTGTAGAGTTCCAGGAGCTCCTGCTTGATTCCCTGGTCTTTGCAGAACTCTTCCATTTTCAAATTCTTGAACTCAGTGCCATTATCACTTCTTATTATCTTCACGGAAGCTTTGGCCAATTTATCCAGTTGCTTGACATGATCAATCAAGATAGATGCAGTTTCACTTTTTGTGTGCAAGAAATACACCCATGTGTATCTGGTGAACTCATCCACTATGACCATAGCATATTTCTTCTTTACAATAGACATGACATTCAATGGACCAAATAGTTCAACATATAGTAGGTGATAAGGCTCAAGAATTGATGATCAGTCTTGCTCTTGAATGAAGATTTTCTTTGAATAGCCTTCTGACAAGAATCACAAAGGCCATCAGGAGCAAATACTGACTTTGGCAGTCCTCTCACAAGATCTTTCTTTACCAGTTCATTTATATTTTTGAAATTTAAATGAGAGAGTTTCTTGTGCCAATTCCAGCTTTCTTCAATTGATGCTCTACTCACCAGACAGATTGCAGACCCATCAGTACTTGTTGAAAGCTTGGCTTCATAAATGTTACCATGCCTGTATCCTTTCAGAACAACTTTGCCTGTAGATTTGCTTACAATTTCACAGTGTTCTTCAAAGAAATCCTCATGATAACCTCTGTCACAGATTTAACTAACACTCAGCAAATTGTGTTTAAGTCCTGAGACCAGAGCTACTTCTTTAATGATGACATTCCCAAGATTGATATTGCCATATCCCAATGTTTTTACAATGTTTCCATCTCCATAAGAAACACTTGGGCCAGCTTTCTCCACAAAGTCCGATAGCAGGGCTTTATTTCCAGTCATATGTCCTGGACATCCACTGTCCAGAACTAGGATGTTTTTCCTGTTGCCCTGCAATCACAAAGACCACTAATGATTAGTTTTAAGGACCCAGCCTTGCTTGGATCCTTTGGCCTTATTAAGTTTGTTAACATTTACAGCGGATTTAGCATCAGATTTTATGTTAACATTTTTCTTATCAGCATTTACACTATCAGACTTTGTATCAGAACTTACACTAGAAGGAACAATGCTAACTTTCTTTAAAGAAGGTTTTATTTGATAATAATCATAGTACAAACTATGATATTCCTTACAAGTATAAATGGAATGCCATAAACTATCACAATGAAAACAAGGATTTTGTGGCCTATATCTAACAGACTGACTCTTAACTCCTGACTTTGAAGATAATGAGTTTATGTTCTTATTCTTCCTGCAAAAAGAAGCCAGATGGTTAGAACTTCCACAGTTATGACATTTTTTTCTAGGAGCATTAGGAATAGGCTTATAATCATTGCTTTTATTTACACCTTCCTTTCCATTCCTATTTTTCCTAGGTGACTTTACCTTGTTTACATTCTTAACTTTTTTCAGCATATGCTTAAGCTGCTTCTTTGTCATGAAGCCTGCGTTTACTTCAGTTGTCCTTTCCTATTTTAGTTTGTCAGAAGTTAATTCCTCTTTAACTTCTGATTTCTCAGTATCAGACTTTACAGATACAAACTTAACAAGTTTTAGCTTTGGCTTTTGTTTAACAACTATAGGCTTAATTTGTACAGTTCCTTTATCATTCTTATCATCTCCACAACCTAAGCCCTCTTTCCAGTTTCCACTACTTAACAAATTATGAGTTGTTCTGCCAGAGTTAGTCCAAGTCCTGATAATCTCACTTTCCTTTTCTAACTCATTCTTTAGAGATTCATTCATTTTAAGTACTTCATCCCTAACATAGAAAGCATCATCTCTATCTTTCTGAGTTTGATGGAACATGACTAACTCTTTTTCTAAATAATCATTCCTCTTTTTACAAGCAAGATTTCCAGAAGTTAATCTTTCACATGTTAAAGTTTGATCTCTATAACTAATAAACATGGTTTTAAGATATCTTCTCAACTCATTAATATCATCAGTATGAAAGGCATAAGTAGTTTGAGGTACCTTTAACTCAGCAGCCTTAGGACTGCTATCAGCATTTGCCATATCAGCATTTGCCATCAAGGCATAGTTCTCCTCACTTTCAGAATCTAAAGTGTATGTCCAGCTTTTCTTCTTTGTGATAAGAGCCTAGCCTTTGTCACTCTTCACTTTCTTACAATCAGGAGATATGTGGCCTTTCTCACCACAGTTGTAGCATTTGACATTTAAGTGATCTCCTCTATCAGACTTCCCTCCTTTGCCTTCAGATATTCTGAAATTCTTCTTATCAGAACTTGCACCTTTCCTGGAAAACCTCTTTCCCTTCCTGAACTTCCTGTATGCAATCCTTGTGATTCCTTTCACCATAAGAGCACACAGCTTCATCATCTCTTCATCAGCATCCATCTAAGGCAAACTTTCAGTTTCTAAGTCATCATCACTATCAGAACTTGATGACTCAGTATCAGATTTTGTGATGAGCGCTTTTCCTTTGCCTTTCCTTGAGGTAGCTGCCTTGGGGGAATCTTCTTCAGCCTTAAGAGCAACTGTCCTTGACTTTCCTCCTTTCATCTTGCTTCTTTGTTCCATCTCAAGTTCATGAGTCTTGAGCATCCCATAAATTTCATCAAGAGTTGTTTCTTCAAGATTATAGTTGTCTCTTATAATCGTTGCCTTCAAATCCCAACTTTCAGGAAGAGCTAACAGGAATTTAAGGTTTGAATCTTCAATATCATACTCCTTATCAACTAGTGACAAATCATTCAAGAGTTTGACAAATCTTTCATATAAATCAGTCAATGACTCATTAGGCTTTGAGTCAAAGTGTTCATACTCTTGAGTGAGTATTGTCTTCCTGTTCTTCTTAATCGAATCAGTTCCCTGGCACCTTGTCTCTAAGGCATCCCATATCTCATTTGCAGTCTTGCAGTTAATTACCCTGTTTGACATTACATTATCAATGGCACTATGCAGCAAGTGTCGTACCTTAGGATCCTTAGCAATTGATGCGATATCTTCAGCAGTGTAATCACTCTTCTCCTTTGGTACAGACTTTGCTGCTTCACCTGCAACTACAACAGCGAGTTTTGTTAGCTTGTGAGATCCTTCATAGATTCTGTCAAGATATTCCTGATCAGTAGCTTCCAGAAACATAGTCATTCTCACCTTCCATATGGGATATTCAGATGGCTTCAGTATGGGAACTCTAATAGCCTCATATCGACTATGGATTTGACTCTTTGGTGGTTCTTTAGTTTTGGTGGGCTTGGTTGGAGTTTCTGCTTCAGACATGATTGTTTTTGGATCTTAAATTGTTTGTGTGTTAACATATAGGCTCTGAAACCACTTGTTAGGTCACACACACTGTAGAAGGGGGTTGAATACAGTGTTTATCACAATCAAATCGAACTAACGAACTCAAGTAACAGAAAACAGACTTTATTCAATATAATTAATCTGTTACAATATGGAACTGTCCTCTCTCAGTGATGAACAAATATCACGAGAGCTGCTAGGGTTACAATGAATAATATTCTCGATAATGATAACACTTATAGTGTAAACCCTATGTCTGTGTTTATATATCACATAGTTACAAGATAATCGCTAATTGATATCGAATATAATTCTGCTTCCTAAAATATATCAATCAGTTATCTTTTCTTCCAAGTATTCCATTCTTCATAGAATTCCTTCTTCATGCATATCTCTTCTTACGTTTGTCTTGATCTTCTTTCCTTTCAATCAGCCACCTTCCTTATCTGAAAGTTTCCTTTAAGTTCTGATATTATCTCCTGATAAATATCTCCTGAACCTTAAGTACTGATCACTTAAGTTCTGACTTCAGTATAAGTGCTGATTTCAGTTAAGTACTGATTTGTCCTGTTTAAGTAAGATCTAAAAACTAAACATAAATCATATTAGTCATGACATTATCAAATATATCTAACAGTTTTTCATCCATAAAATATGTGCACAGCAACTACCAACAACAATATATTCAGCTTCACCTATAGAAGTAGAAACTGAATTTTGCTTTTTACTGAACCAGGACACAAGCTTGTTCCCTAGAAATTGATAGGTTCATGTTGTACTTTTTCTGTCTATTTTGTAACCTGCATAATCTGCTTCTGAATAACTAGTTAGATCAAAACCAGAATCTCTGGGGTACCAAATGCCAAGTTTTTGTGTTCCCTTGAGATATCTGAAAATTCTCTTAAAAACTACTAAGTGAGATTTTCTAGGATCAGCCTGAAATCTAGCACAACGACAAGTAGCAAATATTATATCTGGCCTACTAGCTGTTAAGTACAGAAGTGAGCCAACCATGCCCTTATAGCTTGAAATATCCACAGACTTTTCAGTAGTATTTAATTCAAGCTTAGTTGCAGTGACCATGGGAGTTTTTGCAGATGTGCAATCCAGTAGATCAAACTTCTTAAAAAGATCATGAATATATTTAGTTTGACTAATCAATATTCCATCACTAACTTGCTTAAATTGTAAACCAAGAAAGTAAGTTAGTTCTCCCATCATGCTCATTTCATATTTACTTTGTATCAATTTGGCAAACTTTTTGCAAAGTTTTTCATCTGTAGAGCCAAATATAATATCATCTACATAAATTTGAACGAGTATACTAGAGCCATTAACATTTCTAAAGAATAAAGTTTTATCAATAATACCTCTTGTGAAGTGATTTTCCAAAAGACACTTTGATAAAGTGTCATACCAGGCTCTAGGTGCTTGCTTCAGTCTATAAAGTGCTTTCAAAAGATAGTAGACATATTCTAGAAAATTTGGATCTTCAAAGCCAGGAAGTTGACTGACATAGACTTCCTCCTCCAAATCTCAATTCAGAAAGGCACTTTTGACATCCATTTGATATACCTTGAAATTGCCATGAGCTGCATAGGCTAAGAAAATTCCGATGGTTTCAAGTCTTGTGACAGGAGCAAAAGTTTCATCAAAATCTATTCCTTCTTGTTGACAGTAGCCCTTAGTAACCAATCTAGCTTTGTTCCTTACCACTGTGCCATTTTCATCCATCTTATTTCTAAATACCCACTTGGTGTCAATTGGATTCTTTCCTTTAGGTTTGGGTACCAGCTTCCATACCTTGTTCCTTTCAAATTGGTTTAGCTCCTCCTGCATAGCTAAAATCCAATCAGGATCCAATAAAGCTTCTTCTACCTTCTTTGGTTCTTCGTTAGATAGGAAGCTACTATATAAAAATTCTTCTTGAGTTGCTCTCCTTGTTTGAACTTTAGAAGATGAATCACCAATGATGAGCTAAAAAGGGTGATCTTTAGTCCATTTCCTTTGTTGAGGTAGATTAGCTCTAGATGAAGAGGCCTCATTGTTGTCTTGATGTGTGACTGAGTTTTGATTATGAGAAACTCCCCCTGAGTTTGTGAATCTTTTATTTGAGAAAGGGGAACTTTCTGTAGGTGATATATTCTGACTTGCAGCTTCTCTTAATGTTCCGACGGATGATGTACTTTGTGTCCCGACGGATGAAGCTGATTGTCTCCCGACGGATAAGGCAGATAGTCTCCCGATGGATGAAGCATTTTGTAACTCGACAGATGTTGAATTATGTGCTTCATAAGTTGTAGACTTTTCTGCATTATCCTTATTCACCGTTTCTTGATCACTTTCATCAGTAATCATCTCCATATTATCAAACTTGAGGCTTTCATGGAAATCTTCAACTTGCAGTCATTCAATCTTTTTATCATCAAACACAACATGTACTGATTCCATAACAATGTTGGTTCTTATATTGTAGACTCTATATGCTTTTCTCATAACATATCCAACAAAGATTCCTTCATCTGCTTTGGCATCAAACTTTCCATGTTGATCAGTTTGATTCCTGAAAATGTAACATTTGTAGCCAAAGACATGAAGAATATTTAGAGTTGGCTTCCTATTCTTGAATAATTGGTAGGTTGTCATGCACTTTGCTTGATTAACCAAAGAGATATTCTGAGTGTAGTAGGCAGTATTCACAGCTTCAGCCCAAAAATATGTTGGTAACTTTGATTCTTCAAGCATTGTCCTTGCAGCTTTAATAAGAGATCTGTTTTTCCTTTCCACTACTCCATTTTGTTGTGGAGTTCTTGCTGCAGAAAACTCATGCATAATCCCATTCTCTTCACAAAATGATCTCATCATAGAATTCTTGAACTCAGTTCCATTGTCACTCCTGGTTCTTCTTACTTAAAAATCAGGATGATTGTTGACTTGCCTTATGTAATTGATGATGATTTCACTAGCTTCATCTTTAGACTTTAGGAAATATGTTCAAGAGAACTTTGAGAAATCATCCACAATTACTAGGCAAAAGCTTTTCCTTGAGATGGACAACACATTGACTGGTCCAAACAAGTCCATGTGTAGCAATTGCAAAGGTTCTTTAATTATTGAATCAAGCTTCTTTCTAAATGATGCTTTGATCTACTTTCCTTTCTGGAAGGCATCACACAATCCATCGTTAGTAAACTCCACTTGAGGAATACCTCTAACCAGTTCTTTCTTGACAAGTTCATTCATGGTCTTGAAGTTTAGATGGGACAGCTTCTTGTGCCAAAGCCAACTTTTATCTTGACTTGCCTTACTGAGAAGACAAGTTACTGATTCTGCATTTGATGAGTTAAAATCAGCTAAGTACACATTTCCTTTTCTCACTCCAGTGATAACCACTTTGTTTTTTTTATTTTCCAAAACACAGGCTTCTGAATTGAAGGTTATTGAGTTCCCCTTATCACAAAGCTAGCTGATACTCAACAAATTATACTTGAGACCATCCATTAAGGCAACCTACTCAATGATGACATTGTCTTTTGAAATCAAGCCATATCCCACAGTATAACCCTTGCTGTCATCTCCAAAAGTAATACTTGGGCCAACTATTTCCTTGAACTCAGTGAGCAGGGTAGAATCTCCAGTCATGTGCCTTGAGCAACCACTACCAGATACCAAAGATTCTTTTTATTTTCATGCACATATCAAAATCAAATCAAGTTGTTTTTGGTACCCAAGTTTCCTTTGGTCCTGCCTTGTTAGCTTTTTTTTTGGTTTCTTAGGTTTGATCTCATTTGACTTGGGGATTTCTGATTCAACCCTAGTCATTTGGGTTGGACCTTTGAAACCAGTCATTAGAACAGAATTATCATGCACATTTTGATTAACAGGAAAAGGCATGCTATTTGTAAACATGTTATTCCAGTAAGGCATGCTAAATGGCATTTGAGGCATACTAAATGCAGCATAATAAGGATTAGGTATAAATGGCATATTAGCAAATTATGCATTCATATTCTGAGCAGACATAGTATTCATAGGCATGGTAGGCATGGTAGTCATGTTGGGAAAAGAAGAGGGTGTAGACATGGAAGTAGGCATATCAAGTTTGCAGTTAACAGACAGATGATTAACACTACCACACTTAACAAAGATTTTTCTTGGTGCATATTTATCAGGTGGTAGTTGTTATGTTTGTTAATTCCTACTTTTACATTTCTATTATTTTTCTTTTTAGCTTCTATTTTAACCTCAATCTTTTCTATTATGTCATTCAATTGCTTGATAGATAGATGACCAACATTAACTTTCCTTTCCTTCCTAACTTGACTTCATTCTCCTGGAATAAAGTTCTTAGAAACCGATCCATATTTCTCATTCAACTTCACCAGCTTAGCTTTGCTAATGGGTTTACTCACAACCGACGGATGTGGTTCCTTGTCACTCGACGGATAATCCTTTTGATTATCCGACATATGATTTTCATCATCCGCCGAGTCCACATCTATCAACAATCCTTCAACCAAATTGGATTCAAGATTCTCTTTACTCTTCTTCCAGGCTGCATCACAAAAGGACTCAATACCTTGAACTTTAGTGATTTGAGCATGAACATCTCTGGATGATTTCCATGCCTTGATCACTTCTTGTTCTCGTTCAAGCCGCTTCATTAAAATCTCTTCTTTCTTCAAGGACTCAGTTAATTCATCCTTAGCAATTTTACACTCAATTCTCAATTTCTCTAATTCAATAAACTGAGACTCTAGCACATTATTCCTCTCACTTAAAAACAAATTGTTTTCTTTAATTTTAGAATTTTTCTTAGTGAGGGACTTAAGTGTAACACGCAAATGGTATAATTCTATGGACATGTCATTTATTGCATCATTACACTCATCTTTAGATAAATGTGCTAGGTTAGTGGTGATTACTTGATTGCTTGAAGAACTTAATTCTGTTTCATCAAATTTAGCCATTAGGGCTAGATTGGCATAGCTTATTTCTTCATCTTCATCCAATCCATTTGCAGCCCAATCATTCTCCTATGGGATGAAAGCCCTTTCCTTTTGTTTGAGCAACTCAAAGTATTTCTGTTTATAATAAACAGGCTCAAACTTCTTCTTTTTAGAATCAGACTTTCTACACTCACTGGCAAAATGCCCTGCCAAGCCACATTTGTAACATTTGAATTTGGATTTATCCACCATGTTTTTATTTAGCTTGGCAGCTCCAAAATTGTTTTTGAATTTGAGCTTGGAAAATCTTCTGGATAGGAATGCTAGATGTTCATCAATATCATCCATGTCATCTTGGCTTAAGTGATCTTCACTTTCAGCTACCAGCCCTTTACCCTTGCTTTCACAAACCTTTGATGTAGACTCAATAGCTTTTACATTCATCTCTTTCTCCTTCTCTAACTCAGCAACCAGTGCTATGGACCCTCCTTTCTTCCTTCCTTTCTCCATCCTCTCATCTTGCTCTATTTCAAGCTCAAAAGTTTTCAGGATGCCATAAAGTCTCTCCAAGGTAAACTCCTTGTAATCTTGTGAATTTCTCAATGAGACTGTCATTGGCTTCCACTCCTTTGGAAGAGATCTAAGGAATATGAGGTTAAAATCTTTTGTTTGTTAGACTCTTCCATACAACTTCAGAGCTTTTAGTAGCTTTTGAAATCTATTAAAAATATCAGTGAGAGACTCATTTTCTTCACAGTGGAAATGCTCATATTGCTGAATCAGTAGCTGCATTTTGTTTTCCCTTACTTGCTCAGTACCATCACAAATAATCTGAATTGTATCCCAAACCTCTTTGGCTGTTTTACAGTTAATGATGTTATCAAACATATCACCATCAACTCCATTGAATAATATGATCATGGCCTTCTTGTCCTTCCTGACTTGCTCAATATCAGGGTTTGACCATTCATGCCTAGGTTTTGGAACATATGGCTCATTGTCAGTTGCAGCTCTCGTTGGTACATGAGGACATCTCTCTATGCAATCCACATAGGCCTCATCTTGGGAAAGAAGATGTAGGTGTATACTCACCTTCTAGTGGTGATAATTATCTTTGTCCGGAAATGGAATTTTGACTCCAACATCCTTCTTGTTCATCTTGCTGTTTGTTGTGATCTTTACACTCTTTGTACTTCAAGAGCTTGCTCTGATACCAATTGTTATTCCCTAACAATACAACAAGAATTACAGAAGGGGGGTTGAATGTAATTCTGGCTCCTTTTCCCGATTTTAAAATAGTTCTTACTCAATACATATAACAGTGTTTGATTTGCTAAAGTGCAAAATTAAAAGATAAATGAAATCAATACACTAAGTAATAAAACTCAAGGCTTTAAAACTTTCTGGTGGATTTGAATGTATCCACCAGAGATATATATTAGATTGAGAACTCTGTGTAACTTAAATAGCTCACAGCTGCTTTACAAGTAGAACAAACAAACTACAGATAGATTCTTGATAAGTACAGCTTTTTCTGTCTCTCTTAAAATATGTTTGCTTAGTTCAATATTCTACTAGCTACACTTGGTTTAGATGTCACCAAGTTTACATGACAATAAGACAAGATAATAAAACAAAACATATCTAGTCTAATTTCATGCTGCTTCACTACTCTATTCCAGCATCTTTGAATGTCTTTACAATTGCATGGAAATTGTAAAGCTTCTTTGTTCTCAAATTCCTACTTAACAGGCTGCCACATTCCTTTCGCAAACACCCAACGCATGTGACTGTGTTGTCACTGTCAACAGCTATTTATATTTGATCATCCGTCGGGTATATGCTTGTCATCCGTCGGGAAGCTTTATTGATCATCCGTCGGGTGTCTATTTGTCACTTGACTCCACTTCAGTCATACAGAATTACAAGACATCTCATATTTGCAATTAATCAACCTATTATGAATATCCACTAGTAGTCAATATGACTTGTATACTCCTATAGAATCTACACAAAGTTGTTTGTAGAAATATGTTACAAGACTTATTTGTTACATAAGATACTCACTCGATGGATGTCGGTTTATTATTCGTCGGGACTATAAAGTTCATCCGTCGGGACTATACTTGATCATCCGTCGAGTGCTACAATATTCACTAAGTTTAATATACTAAGGTGTTTTGTTTAACTTATCATCAAGTTCAGAACATATTTCTAACAAAGTTTTTGGGAAGAAGCTGTTAACACTGCCATGCAGGAAGAACTGAATCAGTTTGAAAGAAACAAAGTTTGGGAGTTAGTTCCTGTACCAAAGAACAGAAGTATAATTGGAACAAAATGGGTGTTCAGGAACAAGATGGATGAAAATTGTATAATTACCAAAAATAAGGCAAGGTTAGTTGCAAAATGCTACTCACAGGAAGAAGGAATTGATTATGATGAAACTTTTGCTCCAGTTGCAAGACTTGAAGCAATAAGGACTTTTCTAGCATTTGCTGCACATTCAAATTTCAAAGTGTATCAAATGGATGTCAAGAGTGCCTTCCTAAATGGTGAACTAGAAGAAGAAGTTTATGTACAACAGGCACCTGGCTTTGAAGATTCAGAATTTCCAGATTTTGTGTACAAGTTACTCAAGGCTCTATAAGGACTAAAGCAGGCGCCTAGAGCTTGGTATGATACATTTTCAGAATTCTTAGTTAAACATGGTTTTACTAGAGGTACTATATACAAAACTCTCTTCTACAATAAGCATGGTGATGATATGATCCTAGTTCAGATTTATGTGGATGATATCATCTTTGGTTCTACAAATGAAAATCTTTGCCAAAGATTCTCCAGACTTAAGCAGAGTGAATATGAAATGAGTATGATTGGGAAATTAAGTTACTTTCTTGGACTCTAAGTCAGTCAAAGAAGTGATGGAATCTTCATCATCCAAACTAAGTATGTCAAAGATTTATTAAAAAAGTTTGGTATGGTTGACTGTTTACCTGCATCTACACCTATGCCTACAACAACAAAGTTGGATGAAGATAAAAAGGGAAAAAGTACAGATATTTCAAGGTATAGAGGTATGATTGGATCATTGCTTTACTTAACTGAAAGTAGACCAGACATCATGTTTGCTACATGTCTGTGTGCAAGATTTCAAGCCAATCCAAAAGAATCACATTTGATGGCTGTAAAGAGGATTTTCAGATACTTGAAGGGGACTCCAAACTTGGGATTATGGTATCCTAAGGGAATTGGTTTTGAAGTTGTTGGCTACACAAATGCAGATTTTCCTGGATACAGGGTTGATAGAAAGAGCACTAGTGGAAGCTATCAATTTCTTGGACAAAGACCTATATCCTGGTATAGAAAGAAACAACAATCTGTGTCAACTTCTACAACAGGGGCTGAATATATAGCTGAAGGAAGTTGGTGTGCTTAAGTGCTTTGGATTAGAAATCAGCTAATGGACTATGGTCTAGTGTTACACAAAATTCCAATTATGTGTGACAATACTAGTGGTATATCTATAGTGGCTAATCCAGTTAATCATTCTAGAACAAAGCACATTGATGTACGGTAACATTTTATTAGAGAACATGCTTCAAATGGTACCATTGAGCTCATTTTTGGTCCAACAGAAAAACAATTAGCTGACATTTTAACTAAACCTTTGGATGAAACAACTTTCACTAGACTTGTAGGTGAAATTGGAATGCTTAATTCTTCATCTTAAGGCAAGAAATCGGCTAATATTTTGCAGCTGATTAATTTCTAGTAAATCAAAATTAATTTGATTCAATTAAAAATTACCTGGAATATGAATTATAACTATTTCAGAATTCTCTGCATATTTATTTTTCAAAAATAAAAATTCAACTTGGAATTTTTCAAATTCTAAGAAAACTGGTTAGATGTTAATTTACATCCTTAATATGTAAAATTAACACAAGGCATAATCAAAGTGATCAAAGGTATATAGAGAACTTTAAACTTATTGACAAGTCATTTTAAGATTTCTCGAGTGAGTTCTCAATAAGTCAATTTACTGACTTCTCGAGTGACTTCTCGATAAGCTT
This sequence comes from Apium graveolens, assembly GCF_009905375.1. Taxonomy (NCBI): domain Eukaryota; kingdom Viridiplantae; phylum Streptophyta; class Magnoliopsida; order Apiales; family Apiaceae; genus Apium; species Apium graveolens. The sequence goes on along the minus strand of NC_133650.1, from coordinate 138,165,073 downwards.
CATTATGACTTATCGATAAGTCATTGTAAAGTTCTATAGTAGTGTTTGTTAGTGTTTGCTCTCTAGAGACAACACTATGATGTTTTAGTTTAAGACATTAAGATTATTAATATTTATGTTCAATCGATTATTCTCTTTATAATTTATTAATTCTTAATTTACTATGATATAAATGTTAGATTAATAAATGTCCTTGGAATATGATATACAATTCTATATCTCTAAGTACGTGACTTAGAAATTAGATTATGAGAATATTATCAATTTTCCTAAAGGTCCCTAGTCGAGTATTATTATTAAGGGACAATCATATTGCATTAAGACTGGTGTGTTTGTTGACTGATGATCACATCTCATTTATCATAGGTATAGTGATACTAAAGTCAAAAACACAGGCAGATGTATATGTACATGGTGCTGGACAGACCCAATGTAATACCCCCAAATCCAGGGTCAGGCTTGGGTGTCACTACACAACTTTAAATAATAATAAAAACCTGTATATTAAAATAAATATACAGATAACCCCTCATATTCAGGATCCCTTACAGGTTATAATATGAAACAAGAATCTTACTTTCTAAAATTTACATTGCCTAAATACAATTTCATTACCTCACTACTAATTTCCTTGTATTGATCACTCCAACATCTCCAAATTTCTTCAGCTGGAATCTCACCACTTTTGCTGTCTATTAAAAGCTATTCACTTTGCCCTCATTTGATACTGAAAGAAATAAGAGTTCACAAATCAAGAGTGAGCCAAAAATGCCCACCAAGTATCATAAATGGTTTCCAGGTATCAGATCAGAAAACTCCTGGAAACGATTGTTCAATGATTTAAAAAAAATGTCTTTACATATTTAAATAGTTGAGCGAACAAAACATCGGCCCCCATTGGCCTTTAATCATAAATCACATTTTTTGTAAAAGAACAGTGATCATTTCAATATTTCATTTTTTTAAATCAAATCTCTGTTTGAGTTTGTAATTATGAACTATTCGGGAAGGAATGCCGTTAATGGCGATCAATAATAAATTAGACTGGACACTAGAAACCAACATATGCACTATAACCTGCTGATCAGTCAGGAGATAGTGCAGATCTATACCTAACTGCATAGACCCAACCAATATATGGGGTACCCAGGCAGCCATGGCCTAAGGGTCCGGTCCATCCCTGACCCATAGGATCCAGCTCATCACTGGTCCTCATAATAATCGTCCAGCCCGTAGATTATTTTGATTTCAAATCATTTTGATTTCAAAACATCCCAAATCAGGGTTCGTAAATAACCCGAATGAATGGGTATTTGCTCAAGAGAGCAATCGATAATATAGGAACAATAATGAAAATAACTTGGCATAATAAGAGTAATTGCAGCGAAATATAAAACAGTTAACTATTCTGAACTTAGAATAGGAGGGAATAAATATTTGCAGTATTTTAGGAGAAAGGTTAGGAATACTTGCCTCAATTGATAATCCTCTGATCTTTAAATAGCTGCCATAACACTCAGTCCTGTTGCATCTGTATTTTCCTTGACAGGCTACTTGACCTTTCTTATAATTTACTCTCTTAGATTTATCTTTATTCTGAATCCACTCGTTTCATTACTACACGCTATCAGGCTTTACTTTTACAATCCCTGTCTGGCTTTGAATTCCTCGTACTATGTGTATTTATCATAAAATATACTATTCAATGAACTGACAACATATAATTGTCTAGTCTATACAGTTATTCCTATCGTCTACCCGCCCGATAATAATAGATAAGGATCACATCACAGTTAGATAATATTTAAAAGACACGCTGACTCATTATCCATATAACACGTACACATAGGGCATGTAATCATATAACACATAATCACGTAATTCATGTAGCACATAAGTTGAATCGACAAAAGATAGGTCTTAATACGTTTAGAATTGAAATCGGGTCAAAAAAATATTTTATCGATCAATTATTGACTCAGAATGATCCATAAAAAAAATGTCCTTTAGATACAAAGGAATTTAGGTCTCGTAAATATTTTTAATAGAAGCAAAATATTTTTCTGAGTCTAAAGGCTTTCGTTTCGTGTTAAACTGACGAACGATTGATTTTTAATACTCGAATCTGACTTTAAAATAATTTTATAATAATGATCGAGCCTTGAAAATAATTTAGAATAATATTTTAAAGCTCGAAACTATTTTTCAGATTTTTTTTAATCAAAAATAAAAAATTATATATAATTAAATAATTAATTAAAATCAATTAATAACTAATTAAATTTATTAATCAATTAATATTTAAATTAAGTGACTAATTAAATAATTAATTATCAACTAAAATTAATTAATTACCTAATTAGGATTTATTTTAGAATTAAAAATAAATTTTAGAATAATAGGTAATGAATCTTGGAATTTTTAAAATTAAAAGAATTGAATTTTGAATTAATTAATAAAAAGGAAATGCAGAAACAGAAGTCGGATTTGAAAACTAGGGTTTTGAGGATTGAAACCGGGTTTTGAATATGGGTCAGGATCGGGTCAACGGGTCTTGGCCGGGTCGCCAAGAACACCGACCGGAAACTGGGTAGAGCCCAGAAACCGGCAGCTCTTGGCCGATTCCGGCGAGCCCGATAGATAGCCAAAACGACTTGTTTCTGTCCGTTTTTCAATCCACGCAACACCAACAACCTTCCAGGATCCGTTCCCTACCAACAACAACAGACACAACTCATTCCAGCACGGTTTCCGTCGAAAAACCATGGATTCTGACGAGCTTCGTCCAAAAACCGGTGAAACAACGAACTTGCTCGATTCTCAACCAAATTTGATGTTCTATGGATGAAATCGAAGCTCATAATAATTATAATTCATTCAAGTCAATTCAAACAGCAACATCTACATCTATAATCCAGAAAAATTAAAATTAAAAATGAATAAAATGAAAAACGAAAACACGATCTAATCGATTTAGCAATCGTTTGGTGTAATTAAATATATGAATCGATTGCTATTAATTTCAGGAAGCTATTACAACCATCAAAATTAGTCAGTAACCCTCAGAGCAAAAAGCCCCAAATCTCCACTCAAGAACATTCAAGAACCCTAATTTTTCATTTTCAGAAAAATCAAACCTCAATTTCTATATGTTATTGAACTCGGTTTTTGACATATAACATATCAAATTGACCAGAAAAATATTATCTACACGATGGAATCATCAAATCATATCAACAACATCAAGAACAAATTTTCATAATTTAATAATCAAATAATTCGAATATAAATAAATAAATAAGAAACTTACCTTAATTGTTGCACTAAAATAGTTGATTGATTCAGAAAGTACTTTTCGAGAGCTTCGTTTTGACATATCGGTTTCTAGGGTTTTTCTCTGTAATTACTATATTTTTACTGGTTGTAAATGAATAAACGAATAAAATGAAATAAGATATATGCTATTTATATTTACGGAATATTGGTTCGTTCTGGATCGTTAAATTAGTTGTTTAGCCGCTAAGTAACTACAATAACGATCCGATTTGATATCAGTTTTGGATAATTATCCTAACCGGGCTTTTTATAAAACACTTTATACGAAAATAATGTAATAATATCCCGTCTTTCGAGAATACGGGTTTTGTTGATTCACCGAAATGATTATCGTATCGAAAATTTTGCGCCGGGCCGCGCACGGGATAAACCGTAATCCGGATCGAAAAAGTCAAAACACGGAAAATGTCCGGAATTACCAAATTAGGTTAGGAAGGAGTTTTCGGAAGAGTTTCGGGTTGTAAAAACGTAAAAACGGTTGAAGTCGGACGATATCCGACTTTATAAAATAATTTTATAATTATTCAGAAAATAATTAATAAATTCATAAATTATTATAAAATCATATAACACTCCATAAATTACCAGGAAAATACCTTAATTATCTATATTTTATTCTGGATATATTAAAATTAACATACTCACATTTTATTATATACAAACAACCAAATATTATTATCAATCATCAGATAATTCATCAAAAATTCATATAATATTCACATAATAATCATATATTGATACAAATAATTACACGATATTTCCCGGATGTTACATCCTTCCTCCCTTAAAAGGATTCTATCCTCAGAATCACGCTAAGGAATAATACTGATACTTTTTAAGTATATCACTTTCAATCTCTCAGGTTAATCTCTCAACCTTATAATTTTTTTATAACTTTAACGTATAACATCAATCTTTCCTTAAAAGCCTCTCGCTAAAATCATATTCTATTTGTTGCTTGTATAACTCAATTCAACTCTCCATCTCCTATATATATATAATAGAGCTAACTTACTCCTTCTGGATATATACATATAAACGCCCTATTAATTCACTATACGAGTAGCGGTGAAGCCAACTCACTTCTATTTATCCGGCCTAATTTACTATATATGAGGGACCAGCATAATACATCTTAATTCTCTTTTCTTTCTAATTCTAGTAACTCGTAATTTGTAATCGCTTCCCATCGCATTCGAGGCTCTTTAACCGTTCATGTAATCTTCTTCTTCATTTATAAATGATGCACTGAGACCAGGGCGTATTTACTTTCTATCGTTGACTATGATATTTTTCAAGTATCTTTCCTATAATTCCTCGGGTCTCATCACTTTAATCACAACTCAACGGTCTCTCACCAACATTAAATCTGTCAGTTACTCACGTAACCCGAATCAATCTTCAGTTTATACGTAGGGAGCTAAATTACCTTTCTTAGCCATATATATTTGAACATCTTATGAACTCGTCATGCATGTAATAACAAGGGTAACTCATTCGTAATCGTTCTATCTATCTCATTGTCACAATAGACTAACTTAAGTTATACTAATATGCTTCTCTTTCTAATTCTAATAATTTATGTTTATAAACCTTCCATTTTTTCCTGGTTGTTCTCCTTTACTTTTCACGTCTCCTTTTGTTCGGTTAGTCTGGCTTAAGACCGCTTTCAATCATATTCGAAAACCTTTAGCTAGTCTCTTGTACTTCCAATCCATCTGCGCCCGATATATTGAATCCATGGTGTCTGATGCTTCGAAATGTTCTAAATCTATTAAAACTAAAAGTTAAAGGAAGATCTCGACAATTGTATTTAATTCAGCACCTTGTAGTATACTTCAATTTTTTTTCAATCACTATCAAGTATATTCATTGAGCAAGAATACTTTACTATCGGAAAGGAAATATTAATTTGACATAGAATGAACCATAACTTTATTCAAAGCCGAACTCTTGGTACTAATACTAATTTTGTTGTCATATCAAATTAGATATCAATATAAACTTTGATGTTCATAACATTCTATACTGAAGTCAACATCAATCATCTATATTAATACCACCTTTGATATCTAACAACAAAGTAAGTATCAATATAATCCAGAAGTCGGATCGAAACCGTTTCTCAATTTCTAACTTTTCCAATTCCTTTATCCACTCCCCAGCAATCTTAGTGATATTCAATCTTTCTTTTCTACTCAAGACATCTGTCTCCGAATGGATCTTGCTTGGTTGGTAATTAACCAGACTTCCGTAGCTCATAATTAATTATAACTAGAGTTCATACCTTTGAAGCTTAGAATGCAGTTGCTAATCTTTCACCCTTCGTATACATATCTTCAGGTTTTCAACTTGGTCTCCCTTAGTTCTTGAATGGGCGAGGATGTTATAAATACAATTACACTATCCAATTACTTCTTATACATTATGTTCATTTAATCTTCAGACTTACAATTTCTGATAAGCGATGCGTGACTTCATACCTCCTTTCTCTTTTCTCCATAATCACTTTTGTGTATAGCGCGAAGTACTCTTCATTTCATTATTCTTTCGTTCCACATTTCTGAAGTTTTCCTCAACTCAATATCTAATTCCTACTGGGTTATACGATACAGGGCTTTTGACACCAGCTTGTCTCTGTGCAGTAACCAATGAGAAATTCTTATCTCATTTCCTGAGGTAAACTTGGTAAATCATTCATTAGAATCTCCGGGGCTTTGTTTTATTACTAAAGAAATCCGATATGAGATTCATTGTAACGTTCTTCTTTAATAGTTCGCCACTAATACCTGGGTCTGATCTCCCCTATTTACACGCATTCTTTAACTGAAATTTCTATCTTCAATTATCCGCGTTTCACTTCATTCTCTTATTAGTTCTGACACAGCTGACGTTCATAACTTGCTTATATCTTGGACTATTTTATAAAATTTCTTTATCATCCTTTTGATTCCACTTCTTTTCTTATTTAGTTCTTCATTCTCATTACTCATTAACTCTTTTAACATAAGGAATGCCTTTTTCTTGATAATATCATTGATCCCATATTTGGCTTTTTCCCAATTGATCAACATTTCTTTTTCCTGTGTTCCCATGCGGGCTTCGTTAGTCTTCGTCTTATATCAGATACTTGGATTCACGAGCTTTCGAAAAATTTTATTCAATCTCCATTCGATATGGGTATACTTTCAAGTCCTTCCTGGAATGCTATTACAGATGATAGAATCTCTTTGCTTTATCTTGAACCTTCAGTTCTTGAAAATTTTCTTCTTACTAGCATGTACCAATTACTTTTTGTTCCTCTTATTTATCAAAAAGAGTGTATTCATCTAGATAAAGTCTTGCACATGTTTGTGGTAACATCACGCTAATTCTACTAAACTTTCGATTCCTGCTAATGCCATCACTTCCTTCAACTTGCTAACCGCTTTGATTTTGGATCTAAAAATCATGTTAGAGCTTGACTCAATCTAATTGGAATCGATCTCCATTTAGCTAACCATTAGTTCGTAAAGTTGATCAATTAACTATTTTAACCGATCACTTAAACCAAGTGAAGACTAGCTAACTAGAATCAAAGACCAATTACATAAAGTCAGTTCGATCATAACATTCTTTCTCAAGAACCAAAATTATAACCATTTGGAGTACAACTGGGAGTGAGAATACACTCCTTTATCCTTACATGTAGGGTAATTTCTGAAAATTTGGGCAGCACCTCCCCTATACCATCAACTACCAGTCGGACTTAAGACGACACCATCAATCTACCAAATCGTCTACAATCACATCCATCCACTTCCATCAACCAAATTCATCCATCTACCCTAGTTCGAACTATATCATTCTGATTATTACAGGTATGATTAATTAGCATAACATTTATCTTTTAAAATGAGACTTAAGGTCTTAAATTAACAAGGATTAATATAACTACTCCCTTCCCAGTTCTCTCATAATATTACAAGATTTTATCAGTAAGCTTTAAAATTTATCTCGTGTCCCAAAATTTTATTTTGCGAGTATTTTAACTTATTTATTGTCGTTACTAATTGTGTATAGTTACTTTTAAAAATTATGCTGCATCCTTCAACGAACTACACCAATACTCCTTCTTTGACAATACACACTTAATTTCATTAGTGAGTCTGTTGATCTTTTAATAACCATGCAGGGTCTTGATTATCATCATCATATTCGAGTGGAAACTCCATCCTCAGTTCGTTATTTCTTATAAGGCCTCGCAGTCGAATCACCATCACTTTATCTCTACTTATGTTCCCGCATCGAACTTTTGTCACCGACCCAGTTATGGGTATTCAATTCACCATAACTTATTTACTCAAGGTAGAGAACTTCACAATTTCTTGAAGAACACGTTCAAAATTTTTTTGCAATTAAGATTTCTTTAATCTTGAATTTTCATGACAAATGTCTTTCCGCGACGAAGGGATGCTTCTTGTATTTATTGCCTGTCTGATTCAGTGTTCACAATTCCCTTGATCTACGATTGTTGTCCCAACACTCGTTTGCTTTGCATACAGCCTTACTTCCTTATTTTATAACTAATTTATTTGTTACGGTTTGCTAACCACTCATTCCACGTCAAAATTCTTTGATTTGAAGCGCATAATATTTACGCAATCTATCATACTGATGAGATCCTCATAACATGAACAACTGTCAAACTTGATGTCTTCGCCACGTCCATGTTATCGATGAATTCCTTCTTCCTTATTCGCAGATGTCCACCATATATCGGTTTGCCGTCGTATCTATGTTTGTTGTATGTTTCCACGTTCCACACTATTGCATTTCTTTTGAAGTCGTCAAAGAATAGATTTTACGCAAAAAGAGAGTTTACGATTATGACTTTGATTGAAAACTGAATAAGGAATAACAATGCCACAAACGATTTAGAAAGTTTGTAATTCAGTAAATTGACGGAAAAAGAATGACTGAAGATTTAGATGTGAATGAGACAACCATATTCGTACTCAAGATGGCCAGTCTTTCATACTATATGGCATACAACACATGATTAGGTGGCATCCCACCCGACTCTTCATCATTTCGACAAAGCGTCATACCACAACACTGCTTGTCCCAATCAGAAATTAGTGATTTGAGGAGAGAAACAATTCAGAAGGAATACAGCAAATTTTCTTTCGTCTTCGCCTCATATGATTTATTCATAGAAGAACCTCATACATATTCAAGAATCAAGAAGAACATATGTTATCGTATTACGAGAAGGAATGTCGATGTTGATCCCCTTCCATGCTTTACCTACGTATGCCTTCAGAAACCAGTCGAATGAGAGATTCACAATTTAGGTCACATTATATCTTCGAAATGTCCTCTGGAAATGCCTCCACATTAAATACTTTAATGATTTGATCGCAATCGCGTTCCTAAGAAATTTATAATTATTATTTCCGATTTCCTTTATGCCACATAGGGTAACAGTCGATTCCGCAACGTCTCAACTCCGTCGATAGGAATACTATTTTTCTCCATTTATCTGGAAGATTCTTCCATTTCCTCCAGTCATCCGCTGTCCGTTCAAATTACGAATCTCGTTAAATTTTAACAATTTCATGAATTGAGTAAATAATGTTTTAACAAGCTGATATAATCATTAATATTAAACAAAATTTATGTTCGTCTTTCATGGAAAACTTTAAACCTTCTTCTCACTAGTGGGTCTACTTGGTCCTCCAGATTAACAGTACTGAGTCTAATTCCATTATTCTTTTTAGGTCATTTTCTGTTTATAATAACAAGAACATAAATAGTAATTCGATAACCAAATTGTAAAACTCATTTCATACAAAAATCTTCTAAAAGCTGATTAAGAAAATCTTCTCCGAAATCTCATTTTAAAATTTTGAAATCAATTATTTGGTCATCATTACTACATAAGTTACTTGTTATTCTCTTGGTCCGCTAATGAAATATCTAATTAAAGGAATGCCCATATAAGGGTCTCTCCATTTTGATACATCATCTACTTTTCCTTGGATTCTGCTTGCACTTATTAGTCGACAAATTTTCATTTACTACTGTATATCATTTATTCGTAATTTTGCCGTAATGCTGACATCTGGTACTATCTCTGACAATCTTGTCATCATTCTTGACGTTATACTTACAACCACGCAGGCGATTCAACGTTCTGTCTATAGGTAGGATCGTATCTTCTCGCTAGCCTTACCTATACCTGGTAAGGTAAACATTATTCTTCGCACAGCGCCCGATATGTGATAGGAATCTTCTCGTAGCGGTGGTGTCTTCGAAACGTGCAACATTGGTTCTTCATCAGCTTCCATCAACTTGTTGCCTCCAGCGTGAAGCTCGTCCTACTACTTAATTCTAAGTTAAATCGTACCCAAAACTCACCTAGCCTCTCTTACGCGAAGTTCTCACAAGACTCATTCGCATCTTCTTCAAAACCGCATGAAATATAGGGTAGCATATCCAGTCTCCGTTAATTGTCGATCCCTCATTACTGTAGGATCGGAGAACTCAATATACCTATATCGTTGTGATATTCACCTTACCTTTTCCCCAACAATCCTGGCTTACCCATTCCGTATCAGACCTGCTAATCCTCATTCACACTAAATTCAAACTTAAAATCAGTATGCCTAGGGTCTTCCCTATCTCATATGACCTATCACTCCTATCTTACCCTCACCTATTCTTATTTCAGTGACCAATAACCTGTAGCTCTAATATCAATTGTAACACCTCCAAATTCGGGGTCAGGATTGGGTGTCACGACACAACTTTAAATAATAATAAAAACCTGTATATTAAAATAAATATACAGATAACCCCTCATATTCAGGATCGCTTACAGGTTATAGTATGAAAAAAGAATCTAACCTTCTAAAATTTACATTGTCTAAATACAATTTCATTACCTCCCTACTAATTTCCCTGTATTGATCACTCCAACATCTCCAAATTTCTTCAGCTGGAATCTCACCACTTTTGCTGTCTATTAAACACTATTCACTTTGCCCTCATTTGATACTGAAAGAAATAAGAGTTCACAAAGAAAGAGGGAGCCAAAAATGCCCAGCAAGTATCATAAATGGTTTTCAGGTATCAGATTAGAAAACTCCTGGAAATGATTGTTGAATGATTTTAAAAAATGTCTTTACATATTTAAATAGTTGAGCAAACAAAATATCGGCCCCCATTGGCCTTTAATCATAAATCACATTTTTCTGTAAAAGAACAGTGATCGTTTCAATATTTCATCCTTTTGAATCAAATCTCTGTTTGAGTTTGTAATTATGAACTATTCGGGAAGGATTGCCGTTAATGGCGATCAACAATAAATTAGATTAGACACTAGAAACCAACATATGCACTATAACCTGCTGATCAGTCAGGAGATAGTGCGGATCTATACCCAACTGTATAGACCCAACGAATATATGGGGTACCCGGGCAACCATGTTCTAAGGGTCCGGTCCATCCCTGACCCATAGGATCTAGCTCATCACTGGTCCTCATAATAATCGTCCAGCCCGTAGAGTATTTTGATGTCAAATCATTTTGATTTCAAAATATCCCAAATCAGGGTTCGCAAATAACCCGAACGAATGGGTATTTGCTCAAAAGAGCAATCGATAATGTAGTAACAATAATGAAAAGAACTGGCATAATAAGAGTAATTGCAGCGAAATATAAAACAGTTAACTATTCTGAACTTAGAATATGAGGGAATAAATATTTGCAGTATTTTAGGAGAAAGGTTAGGAATACTTGCCTCAATTGATAATTCTCTGATCTTTAAATAGCTGCCATAACACTCAGTCCTCTTGCATCTGTATTTTCCTTGATAGGCTACTTGACCTTTCTTATAATTTACTCTCTTAGATTTATCTTTATTCTGAATCCACTCGTTTCATTACTACACGCCATCATGCTTTACTTCTACAATCCTTGTCTGGCTTTGAATGCCTCGCACTATGTGTATCTATCATAAAATATACTATTCAATGAACTGACAACATATAATTGTCTAGTCTATACATTTATTCCTATCATCTACCCGCCCAATAATATTAGATAAAGATCACTTCACAATCAGATAATGTTTAAAAGACACGCTGACTCATTATCCACGTAACACGTACACATAGGGCATCTAATCATATAACACATAATCACGTAATTCATATAGCACATAAGTTGAATCGACAAAAGATAGGTCTTAATACGTTTAGAATTGAAATCGGGTCAAAAAGAATATTTTATCGATCAATTATTCACTCGGAATGATCCATAAAACAAATGTCCTTTAGATACAAAGGAATTTGGGTCTCGAAAATATTTTTAGTAGAAGCAAAATATTTTTCTGAGTCTAAAAGGTGTTTGTTTCGTATTAAACGGACGAACGGTTGATTTATTATGAATTTTTGAACAATTTTTTTTGGAATTAAAACGGTCTCCGAATCATTTAATAATTAAATAATAGGGTTCGAATACCCGAATCTGACTTTAAAATAATTTTATAATAATTATCGAGCCTTGAAAATAATTAATTTAGAATAATATTTTAAAGCTCGAAACTATTTTTCTGAATTTTTTTTAATCAAAATTAAATAATTAAATCTAAGTAAATAATTAATTAAAATCAATTAATAACTAATTAAATTAATTAATCAATTAATATTTAAATTAATTGACTAATTAAATAAATAATTATCAACTAAAATTAATTAATTAACTAATTAGGATTTATTTTAGAATTAAAAATAATTTTTAGAACAATAAGTAATGAATTTTGGAATTTTTAAAATTAAAAGAATTGAATTTGAATTAGTTAATAAAAAGGAAATGCAGAAAAAGAAGTCTGCTTTGGAAACTAGGGTTTTGAGGATTGAAACCGGGTTTTGAATATGGGTCAGGATCGGGTCAACGGGTCTTGGTCGGGTCGCCAAGAACACCGACCGAAAACTGGGTAGAGCCCAGAAACCGGCGGCTCTTTGCCGATTCTGGTGGGGCCGATAGATAGCCAAAACGGCTTGTTTCTGTCCATTTTTCAATCCACGCAACACCAACAACCTTTCAGGATCCGTTCCCTACCAACAACAATAGACACAACTCATTCCAGCACGGTTTCCGGCAAAAAACCATGGATTCCGACAAGCTTCATTCAAAAACCGGCGAAACAACGAACTTGCTCGATTCTCAACCAAATTCGATGTTCTATGGACGAAATCGAAGCTCAGGATAAATATAATTCATTCAAGTCAATTCAAACAGCAACATCTACTTCTATAATCCAGAAAAATACAAATTAAAAACGAATAAAATGAAAAACGGAAACACGATCTGATCGATTTAGCAATCGTTTGTTGTAATTAAATATATGAATCGATTACTATTAATTTCAGGAAGCTATTACAACCATCAAAATCAGTCAGTAACCCTCAGAGCAAAAAGCCCCAAATCTCAACTCAAGAACATTCAAGAACCCTAATTTTTAATTTTTAGAAAAATCAAACCTCAATTTCTATATGTTATTAAACTCGGTTTTTGACATATAATATATCAAATTGACCAGAAAAATATTATCTACACGATGAAATCATCAAATCATATAAACAACATCAAGAACAAATTTTCATAATTTAATCATCAAATAATTTGAATATAAATAAATAAATAAGAAAATTACCTTAATTGCTACACTAAAATAGTTGATTGATTCAGCAAGTACTTTTCGAGAGCTTTATTTTGATATATTTCACGCTTAAATCGGAGTTCGGTAACGCCTTCGTTCGTGCGTTTGATTTTCAGGATCATATCAGTTTCTAGGGTTTTTCTCTGTAATTACTATATTTTTACTGGTTGTAAATGAATAAACGAATAAAATGAAATAAAAATATGCTATTTATATTTATGGTATATTGGTTCGTTCTGGATCGTTTTGGATCGTTAAATTAGTTGCTTAGCCGCTAAGTAACTACAATAACGATCCGATTTGATATCAGTTTTGGATAATTATCCCAACCGGGCTTTTTATAAAACACTTTACACGGAAATAATGTAATAATATCCCTTCTTTCGAGAATACGGGTTTTGTTGATTCACCGAAATGATTATCGTATCAAAAATTTTACGCCGGGCCGCGCACAGGTCAAACTGTAATCCAGATCGAAAAAGTCAAAACACCGCACATGTCCGGAATTACCAGATTAGGTTAGGAAGGAGTTTTTGGAAGAGTTTCGGGTTGTAAAAACGTAAAAACGGTTGAAGTCGGACGATTCCCAGCTTTATAAAATAATTTTATAATTATTCAGAAAATAATTAATAAATTAATAAATCATTATAAAATCATATAACACTCCATAAATTACCAAGAAAATACATTAATTATCTATAATTTATTCTGGACATATTAAAATTAACATACTCACATTTTATTATATACAAACATCCAAATATTATTATCAATCATCAGATAATTTATCAAAAATTCATATAATATTCACATAATAATCATATATTGATACAAATAATTACACGATATTTCCCGATTGTTACACCCAATGTGAGATTCTACATGTCTATTGTGTCATAAGTAATTCTCACAGTGATAGTGACGTAATGGTCATTAGACCTGAAGTCATTCTACGAGAATTAATATACATTGATACCATTAAAAGTTATCCTTGACCGGGTAATGATAAAAGTGGACATTGGGTATATTATGAATCGTATGAGAAATATGAATGATCTAGATGAGATTTAACCCTCCTATTTTAGGAGTGATATTATTGGCCTCTTGTGAGAGCTAGACTATGAAATGCGTGGCCACGCTCAAATGTTGATTTGATATGATAGTCTACTCATTGATCAAGGAAACTTGGATTAAACTATGATGAGGATGACACATTACATGCCTCTAGTTTAATCTATATTATTTGGTTAAAGGGATTATATTACATTGTACATTATTCACAAAAGGTTTAATCGATCACCGATTCAATTATTATTACTTGGGTAGCAATAATGTATTACTAGATGCCGCTCATTGTTTACGATTTTAAATTAGATTTAAAATCCGTTGCCAACGTAATAATAACCTATAGGGTCACACACTAAGAATACTTGAAGGATTATTTAATTTAAATTGGATTTAAATTATATTAAAGTAATTTGAATTATTTATAATATTAATTAAGTATGACTTAATTAATTAGATGAATATTGATATTCGAATTTACTAATATTAATTATGAAATTTATTTGTTAAATAATTAAGTGAGACTTAATTATAATACAAATAGGAATTTCGAATTAATAATAACTCCTAATTAGTTAAGAGTTATAATTCTCTCTATATAATATCTCTTGAGTGGCTGATTTTGAAAGCAAGACTTTTACTAAAACCCTAGCCACCAAGGGAGAAGATGGAGAGAGCAAGAAGAAACGAGTTTGTGCTAGTACACATTCAATCCTTGAGTTCAAGCATTCGTGTGGATACCGATAGAGCGTAGATCGCGAGAGCGGGATGCGTGGTGATTGAACAAGCTTTGGATACCCATTAGTCAACCATTTGGTAAAGCTTCTTAAGGTGAACAATCTGATCTACAAATTAAATATATGTTTTTTTGCATGGATCCTGCGGTGGGTTTCGAAAATTCTTATTTTAACATTTTTAATTATTGTTTCTGTTGCATTTATGTGCTTGAAACCCAACAATGGCATCAGAGCTACTTGTAAAAAGTGTTTAATTCATTTATGTGTTTATTGGTTTTTTGATGATAACATGTGTACAATATTCCATGACTGTTATGTGTGCGATTTTGTATGTTTTATTTGTTGTAATGTTTATATATGTGTATGTATATATATGTTTTGAATATATGATATTCATGAGAGTTGTATAATCATATGATGATTATATAATTTTTATATATACTGATATATACATGTTTTGTGTTCGTTCTTATTATAAGAATCGTATTTGATACGATTCTGAATCGGATGCAGCGGATTTGCTGAAATCTGGGTCCGATGTCCGATTTTGGTGAACGAATACGCTATTTCAAATGAATCGAGCATCTGAACAAAACTAATAGCTAAAGCTATCTTCGATTGATCTGTAAGGCGCTTGACGTCGTTTAGGCCCTGTAATCTACGATTTACTGTTATCAGATTTAATTTCGAATTTTCTGATTTTTTTCAATATTTGTTTTTTATGATTAGATCATGATGGGTATGATATGTTAAGATAAGATTATGTGTTTTAACATGTTATTTTGTGTTAATTGAGCATGGTGGATGGTTATGGCTTATGACCTTAGGTTAATGGTTTTGGTTTTTCAAATACGGCTTGCATGTCGTTTAATCTTGTAATTATTAAATATCGAATGTAACTCGAGTTCTTCTTGTAAGTTCATTAGATTAGTTTTCATATTTCATTCTTGTAATGTACATGAAGACAGGAAGATTTGAAGATCAAGGGTAATCCCACATGGAGGCCATCCAAGGAAGCAATACAAGAAAGAAGACATGTAATAGTTAGCCTATATTTATTTTTCACCTTAGATTGATCTAGATCTTTGTCATTAGCTTGATAAAGATCACATAGGATGAAGCCATAACCAACCACATTTATTTATTACACTTTACATATATATATGCATATGATGAATGTATGTGTAGAGTAGTTTATAAATATGCATGCTTAATTAGATTAAGGATGTATGTATTAGATACGACACCCATGCCATGCTTGCTAAACAAGATAAAATCTATAACGACTCAAGATTTTAACATGAACAAACGATTATGATATTCTGATGTTTATGAAACACAGAATAAAATACAAATTTTCTTTATTTCTGACATGGGGCAATTTTGTCAAAAGCGAGTTCATTGAACTTGTAAGGTTGTGGGTTTTAAGCGAGACCGTTGTGACTCCCTCACTACCTGGAAAGCAAACCATTGACGAATATTGATTTGAAGTATTTTATTCAAGGAAAAATTGGGAATCTCTTTATGATGGGATCATGATCGTTTTAAAATTAACAAAACCCTAAAGTTAATATTAAGTTGATCAGATGCCTTCCAATGAGTCCAATGCGTTAACCCCTAGATCGACCAGGAGTGGGTTCGCCAAAGCGAAGTACTCCTATCTATCGTGGGAGATGTATTGAAGTATATTGATACTTTTTGACTATTGGGTTTGACTTAGCTAAGTTATCACAATAGGATTGTCAACTTAGAAGCATAGACTTTGGTGAGATTTATTAGATAAATATGAACAAATGTTGTTCCACAAGCTATCCAAGAGTTATATAGTTGATATAATTGACAAATGTTGTATACCTAAATAATCATATTTTAGGAGAAAAGCTAAAGCTGACCTAACATATGGTGAAATATGGATCTTGGCTCACTAGAAAGGATATAGAAGATATTTTTTCCGAATTAATAGTTAGGGCTATTGATTTGATAAAAATAGTGGGAAATATATATTGTGAATATATAATGAATAATCACTTGAACATAATTTATTGATCATCCATAGACTAAGTCATTTTATACTACTTTAATATTGTAGATATCAAATGACAAATAACACAAATAACTTGCCTCTATAATAGTCCTTGAGAAGGACAAGCTGACAGGAAATAATTTCCTCAATTAACATGGGAACTTGAGGATTGTCCTCAGGTTCAAGGATGTCACTCAAACCCCTCCCTTATTTCTTCTAGCTGAGAATGAAACATGAGCTGAACAAAATGCTACTAGAAGCAAATTAATTATGCAGCTGATGTTTCATGTCTCATGCTTGTAATTATGAGTGATGGGTTTTAGAAGCAACAAAATCATAATGATGCTTATGATATGATTGAGCACCTTCAAAGGATGTTTGAAGGATAGGCTCGTCAGAAAGATTTCACAATAATAAGGCACCATACTTTGCATTAATGGGAGAATGATATCTGATTGGACCACATGTTCTAAAGATGATAGGTATATGTACCTTGATATTTTGGGTTTCAAGAATAGTCTAGAGACTCGCCTTGATTTGATCAAACAATCTTTGAATAATTTATGTTCTTAGTTTGTTAAGAACAAAAGGAATGAGATAGACATAACACTCACTGAGTTGTTAAGCATGTTTAGACTGCTGAAAATAACATGGTAAAGGTATGAATTACGTCCATATTGATGATGTACACAAGGAATACAAATGGGAAAGGAAAGTAGACAGACAAGGTGAAGATTTGATCTTATTCGGTGTCAAACCAAAGTCCAATCCCAAAGGGCTTTTGAAGCCTGATAGTGGTGTTGCTAAAGGAGATGATCGTCATTTCTGTGGAAATAACTGGATGATTAGAAGTTAAATTGTTGAGCTTGTTTGGAAGATCTAAAGAAGAAGACTATCAATGGTCAAGCTTCAGGTATTGGGTTAGAATTGGAGCAAAAGTTGTTGCTCTAGTTGAAGGAACTCGATACCTAATTTTCCCATATAGGCGAGATTGAGAACTTGATAAATTGTTATTACGTGCCTGCCTTTAGGGGATACATTAAATCAATTTCTTGTCAGGACAAGAAAGATTTTCATTTTAATTAAATGAACAATAGTTGTGTATTCTATTTTAATGATAAGGCCTATAATATTGCACAATTAGTTAACAATTTATATGTTCTAAGATGACTCAAAATAAACATTACCTCTACCATTGTCGTTAAGCCATATTAATGAGAAACGCATTTCTGAGTTACATATAGATGGATACTTGGATAAGTTTGATTTTGAATCATACGGAATATGCGAACTTAAACTCATTGGCAAAATGCCTAAAGCTTCTTTTACCTTATCAGGTGAAAGGGCCACCGAACGATTATGACTTATACATAATGATGTATGTGGTCGAATGCGTATGATGGAAAGGGGTGGCTTATACTACTTCATAACATTTACTGATGATTTCAGTAGATATGGATATGTGGTTCTTATGAAGAACAAATCCGGTTCTTTTGAAATGTTCAAAGAATATAAGGACGAAGTAAAAAACAAAGGGAAAAGTATAAAAGTTTTACGATCAAATCGTGGAGGAGTATACTTAAACCTCAATTTCAAGAGTTTTTTGAAGGAGTGTGATAGTGTATCATAACTTACTCCTTCTCGAACACCTCAATAAAATAGAGATTCTAAGAGGAGAAATCGTACCTTGTTGGACATAGTGCGATCGATGATGAGTCAAGCAGATCTTCCATTTAGTTTCTAGGGTTATGCTCTAGAAATGGCTGCATATACACTTAACCAAGTTCCGACTAAAGCGATTCAAAATACTCCATATAAGATATAGAGTGATAAATGTCAAAACATTTCATTTATGAAAAATTGGGGACATGAAGTGTTTGTAAAATGTTTAGCCTCTGACAAGTATAGACCAAAATTCAATAGATACAATTTTATGGGATACCCAAGTGAGACTAGGGTATAGTTTTTATAATCCTTCCGAGAGCAAAGTGTTTGTTACTTGGGCTGCTGTAGTTTTTGAGGGATAACTACTTTCTAAGAAAATCAGTGGGAGGATAATACATCTCGATGAAGATCGAGAACCACATGATAACATTGAACCAGAGTTGGAATAAGATCAGGATGTACATCAAAATGTTGAAAGTAATCATGTCCAAGAAACACGGGTTATTCGTAGATCTAGTAGGATTCACCATGAGCCCGGGAGAAATTATGAATTTCTTATGACTCAAGATGGTGATGTGATGCTTACAGTTAATGATAAGCTTCTCACCTACCAAGATGCTATGAACAGTTCAGACTCCAAGAGATGGCTAGAGGCCATGAAATCCGAGATGGAATCCATGTATCAAAATAAAGTATTGACTTTAGTTGATCTACTCGAAGGGGTAAAACCTATAGGCTGTAAGTGGCTTTTCAAGAAGAAAACTGACATGGATGGTAAAGTACAGACCTATAAGACGTGACTAGTGGAAAAAAGTTTCAAACAAATTCATGGTATAGAATATGATAAGACTTTTTCACCGGTTACTATGGTCAAGTCCATCAAGATTTTGTTAGCAATAGTTGCTTACTTTGACTATGAGATTTGGCAAATGGATGTCAAAACTGCTTTCTTAAATGGGAGCCTTGAACAGGATGTATATATGATACAACCTAAGGGTTTTGTCAATCCAAAGTTTGCTAAGATAGTTTGTAAGTTGCTTCTATCTATTTATAGATTGAAGTAAGCCTCAAGGAGAATGAATATTCATTTTGATGAAACAGTCAAAGAGTTTTGTTTTATTCAAAATGAAGATGAACCATGTGTTTACAAGAAGGTTAGTGGGAGCCCTGTGACATTCCTAGTATTATATGTAGATGACTTATAATAGATGTGAAATGGCATACCTTCTCTACAGGCTGTTAAGACTTGGTTGAGAAATAGTTTCTCGATGAAATATTTAGGCGATGCTACCTATATATTAGGGATCAAGATCTATAGAGATACATTGAAAAGATTAATCGACCTAGTCAGAGTACATACACTGATAAAGTATTACATCATTTTATGATGCAAGAGACAAAGAAAGGATATATTTCGATGTCTTATGGGATAGTGATCTCAAAAGATAATTGCCCCCTAAATTATTAGATGATAAGGGTCGTTTGAGAAAGTTCCAGATACGTCAGCAATTGGATCTATAATGTGTACAATGATATGTCTTTATCCTGATGTTTCGTATGCTTTGAGCATGATGATCAGATACCAGTCTAATCCAGGTGAGGGTCACTTGATAGTTTTCAAGAATATTCTTAAGCACTTAAAGAGGACTAAAGATTTATTTTTGGTGTATGGAGATGATAGGGAACTGGTTGTAAAGGGTTACACTGATACTAGTTTCTAAACCTAATTTTTGGACAGACAAGGATGATTACGAGTTTATGTCTGTTTTGTGTAAATATAATTGATGTTAGCTTGAATAGTTCACAGTAAGAACAATGATGATTCTATGGAATCCGAATATAATAATATTTTTTTGAAACAGCCATGGAGACTGTTTAGGCATGTCCTTAGGCAATATCACCTTATTAATGAGATTAATGATTTAGGAGATATAAATGTAAAGTGCATAGTAATGATAGTGTTGCAGACCCACAGACTAAGGCTTTGTCGCAGCAGAAGTATAATGGTCATAATAGTTCCATGAGTTTAGATACATGGATGATTGGCTCTAGTGCAAGTGGGAGATTGTTAGTGTTTTTTCCCTAAAGATAACACTATGATGTTTTAGTTTAAGACATTAAGATTGTTAATGTTTATGTTCTATCAATTATTCTCTTTATAATTTATTAATTCTTAATTTACTATTATATAAATATTAGATTAATAAATGTCCTAGGAATATGATATGCAATTCTATATCTCTAAGTACGTGACTTAGAAATGAGATTATAAGAATAGTATCAATATTCCTAAAGATCCCTAGTCGAGTATTATTATTAAGGGACAATAATAATGCATTAAGACTCGTGTGTTTGTTGACCGATGATCATATCTCATTGATCATAGGTATAGTGATACTAAAGTCAAAAACACAGGCAGATGTATATGTACATGGTGCTAAACAGGCCCAATGTGAGATTCTACATGTCTATTGTGTCATAAGTAATTCTCACAGTGATAATGATGTAATGGTTCTTAGACCTGAAGTCATTATATTTCTATACGAGAATTAATATACATTGATTCAATTAAAAGTTATCCTTGACCGGGTAATGATAAAAGTGGACATTGGGTATATTATGAATCGTATGAGAAATATGAATGATCTAGATGGGATTTAACCCTCCTATTTTAGGAGTGATATTATTGGCTTCTTGTGTGGGCTAGACTATGAAATGCGTGGCCACACTCAAATGTTTATTTGATATGATAGTCTACTCATTGATCAAGGAAACTTGGATTAAAATATGATGAGGATGACACATTACATGCCTCTAGTTTAATCTATAATATTTGGTTAAAGGGATTATATTAAATTGTACATTATTCACGAAAGGTTTAACCGATCACTAATTGAATTATTATAACTTAGGTAGCAATAATATATTACTAGATGCCGCTCATTGTTTATAATTTTAAATTAGATTTAAAATTCGTTGCCAACGTAATAATAACCTATAGGGTCACACACAAAGAATGCTTGAAGGATTATTTAATTTAAATTGGATTTAAATTATATTAAAGTAGTTCAAATTATTTATAATATTAATTAAGTATGACTTAATTAATTAGATAAATATTGATATTCAAATTTACTAATATTAATTATGAAATTTATTTGTTAAATATTTAAGTGAGACTTAATTATAATACAAATAGGAATTTTGAATTAATAATAACTCCTAATTAGTTAAGAGTTATAATTTCGTTTTCTACTCTCTATATAATATCTCTTGAGTGGCTGATTTTGAAAGCAAGACTTTTACTAAATTCCTAGCCACCAAGGGAGAAGATGGAGAGAGCAAGAAAAAATGAGTTTGTGCTAGTACACATTCAATCCTTGAGTTCAAGCATTCGTGTGGATACCGATAGAGCGTAGATCGCGAGAGCGAGATACATGGTGATTGAACAAGCTTTGGATCCCCATTAGTCAATCAATTGGTAAAGCTTCTTAAGGTAAACAATCTGATCTAGGAATTAAATATATGTTTTTTGCATGGATCCTGCAGTGGGTTTCGAAAATTCTGATTTTTACGTTTTTAATTACTTTTTTCGTTGCGTTTATGTGCTCGAAACCCAACAGTGTTAACTCACAGAGTTATCTACAAGTATAACTTTTAGACTTATCAATAACTCAGAACTGAAATAATTTAATTTAATAAATTATTTTGGTAAAATACTTTTGGCAAATATATTCTGATTTTACTTTGATTTATTCAAATAAAAATTGAAAACAATTCAGTCCATTGTGGACAAACTAGGTATTTATTTGATATATCGACAAGCTTATTTTTAGTTCTCTACAAGAATAAATAAAATGACTTATCGATATGTTTTTCACATCTTAAAATGGCTTCTCGATAAGTATACTCTAAACGTCTATTTTTGACTTCTCGACAAGTCATTTGCTTTTACTATCAATACCCAGACATCTCGATATATATACATACTTACATCTTCGAGAACTCTAAGTGACCTAGCTTTTTCAATTCAAAACCGATTTCTCTCTCGTTTCAACTCTTTTCTCACTAATTTTTCTTACCCACTAAACTACATACTCATAACATTGACAGCCAACAATATTGTACCCTTCATCCCAAAGAAGACTAACTTCCTTGCATTTTTAGATGTAAACCAAGCACCTGAAACTTTCAAAAGTTTTGTCAAGTTTTTGTCTGAGACTTACTTTGTAGGGGCGCTTACTGCTAACCCTGTGCTTTACTTGGATGTGTTAGGGGACTTTTGGAACACAACAGTAACAAGGACAATTGTGCATAAGAACCAGGATGTATCAATTATAATAAATTACACAATCAAGGGTCAACATGTGGAGATCTTTGAGGATGATATGAATATGGCATTAGTAATGCCTACTGACAAACTGGTGGAGGCTCCAACTCAGGATGAGGTGTATGAATTCATGGACTTCATCAACTATTCTGAGAAGATCAATCTGTCAAGCATGAATAAGAAGCACTTGAGGAGAGAATGGTCCTTCCTGTTTGATTCAGTGATAAGGGCTTTCACTAGCAGGAAGTCAGGGTTTGGCAATATATCTAGTGTTGTCTAGATGCCAGTCTACTCAATGGCTCACAACAAACAACTCAATGTAGGACACTACATACTGGAGGAATTGAGCACCAGGATAACCATCCCATTGGATTCAAGAGGTAAGGTCTTCCTAGATTCATTATGTCTGCTTTAAACTATAAAGTGAATGAATTACATCTGATAAATAGTGTAGATAGATCACAAATAGGCAATTGTAAGCAAATATCCAAAATTTTATTTGGATCACTTATTACTAAGATTAAGGTTCCAGTGGGTCTTAAGTTAACACCTTTCATGATTGAAAGATTTAAGACCTACCCTTATCCTTTGCCTGATATGAGGGCTAATGCTCAATCCAGTACAACAATGTTCCTGAACCTGTGGAAGTACAAATACAGGAACATCAACAGGGACCTTCCAATGCTGAGACTCTTTCTTCTATACCTATAGTAGCTAGGAAACCAACCACTCCATCCTCTCAAAAGGGTGAAGTGAGTAAAAAGAAGAGAAAGGAGATAACCCTCACAGTAATAGATGAGAGTGGTAAGGATCAAACACAAACTGAGTCACCCTTGTCAGAAAGACAAAGAAGGCTAAGCAAGCTGAGTTGACCACTCAAACCTCCTCTATATCCTCCCAAAAGGATATAGTTGTAAAAATGAGGACAAAACAGACTCTAGATACATCCTCTCAACAGGGTATTTCTATTGAAAAGAGCATTCTCCCCATTGCATTTCGTAAAGAGTCTGCACAACCAACACTTGATCAAATTCAAGTCTATGGTAGAAGAAATAAGGATGACACACACAGTGAGAGCACATTTATTGAAGCTCCCTCATACATTCAAGGAGAGCTGCCAACACTCACTACTGAACAACAACTCTTAATCTCACAAATTTCTTCTTCACATACAGTACTTGAATCCATTTCTCAAGTGCAAGCTCATTCAAGTGACTAGGTTCGAGAAACCTTGCTCACCACCAAGACACTACAATCAGAGGGTGAGAGGCTACTAGTTGGGGTAGACCTTGATGACATCATCAAAACCATGGGGGATTCATCAGTTTTTACTGAAGACCCCATGGATTTTACAAATGTACCTTTATGTGCAAAGCAGCCTTCACATGTTGTTAGGTTTGAGGGTAGTACTCTTGAGGGGGAGCTATCTAAATCCTCTCCAATTCAATTGGAGGTTCATGTTCCAGGATCAACTCCCCTCAAAATCTTGGCTGAAATTTCCTTGACAATTGAAGCTGGGAGTACAATTACCAATGATCCTGTCATAGAGGAGGCAAGAATAGCACATTCAGGTGACAGTATGGTGCAAGACCCACAAGGGTTTGAGACTGGTGCACATGACAGTAACCCAGTCAAATCCCCTTCATTTTAATTGGAGGTTCCCACAACTAGTGTGGAACAACAACTTGTCATAACCACAGTACCTACTGTGAGTCAAACTGTGAATTATGTCACAGGTGGTTCTGATCCCTCACAACAACCATCAACCTCACAACCTCAACTACCACATCTCTCTCTCAATGGCTATAAACATCGGATTCTCAACCTACATCTGTGGATGATCTTCTTGTTGAGCAGATTTATGGATTAGCAAACATTTCACAACATCTACTTACTTCAGATATGAGCAATCGCGATTATCAAGCCATCATGCTAACGTACAATGAAGAAGTTGAAAAATAGAAGGAGAAAATTATAAATGATGCAGAACAAGATGGGAATGTAGATGCATGACACTATTCTTGGAATAAATGCCAAGGCCTTGACTCCACAGGATGTTTATGATGCAGTCACGGAAGTTTATAAAGCTCAGCTTAAGGTTTTTCACCTTTTTGGTAAAGCTTTAGAAGTAACAATGACTGGTCATGAAGACAAGATCAAAAAGCTGGTAAATGAGAAGATGGATGAGATTATACCTTCCCAGGTCAAGATCACCTCAACGTTTCAACACTTTGCTGACCAAATGAAAAGATTAGATTTGACCGCTATGGAAAAAGATGTCAAGAATCTGAGACAATCCTTCATTACTCTTCATGAAGTGGTCCAACAACAAATCACTAATACAAATGACATAAAGGTCAAACTGGAACAGCTTCACCAGACCAGATATGAGCCTTATGAATTGCTTATGGATGTCATCAAACAAGCTGTGGAAGCAACTTTTGGCTCCTCAACATATGCAAGTTCTCATCAACCTGTCTCCACTTCTACAAATATTCAAATCCAAGCACTTCAAGGTCAAATCTCCACTCTACAAACTTCAAATGACCAGCTCAAAGCTCAAGTGCATGCTCTCACTACCCTGGTGAAGAGTCAACAGGATGACATTCAAGCCTTGGTGGACTCCCACAAGCACCTACAAATGCAAAATTTTGTTACTTTGGGAGCCATCATGGGCAAGCTCAACATACCATTGTCTGCACTACCTGAAGCTGTGAGGCCGGAAATTCCTACTCCCCTTCTCATGCCTGCCAACAAGACTAAGGGGGAGATAAAGGCCAGGCTATTAAGATTATCTACTCAAAGTGTCCAAGCTGTTGAATAGAGCAAAACTCAAGAAGTTGATATTGGAATGGAGAGGCTTATTAAAGCAGCTGAGGGACCTAGTCTAAGTAGTGAATTTGATGAATTGTTTAAGGATCTCAGGGCTTCTCTCAATGATAGTTTTTTCTCTTACATGAAAGTTTTGGACAGGAAAATACACTCAATAAGGGTGATCTTAGTAACAAGGGATAATTCTCAGGAAAGAAGGATTTTGGTCAATATAAATGACTCAGGGGTAGACAGGTGTATGCAGGTGTCCCTTAGGGGCCGTTTGGGGTTTCTTAAAATATGTAACTTATGCCTTAAAGTTGGAAAGTGCCATATAAGTTATATGAGCATCTTAAATTATAAGTTATTTAGGCGTTTGGATAAATTTACATATAAGTTGTTGATATATTTGGTAAATTATAACTTATAAGTTAAAATTTTGACAATAATTTTAATTTATATATAGATAATTAAAAAAATATTTATTTTATTTTAGGGTTGTTTGGAAAATACCTAAGGCCAGTTTTTTATTTTTGCAAAAATATTGTCTTTTTTGAGCAAATTTGCAAAATTATTCTTTTATTTGCAAAAATACTATTTTTAAAAAATGTCTACCAAAAATACAATTTTCCGCTACTTGATTCAACTAGATACAACTTTCGACGAGTTTGTGCTAATGCATGCAAACTCGTACAATCTCAAATACAACAAAAAAACCTGAGTCAACTAGTTACATGTCTGATTGATTTTGTTTGATTCTGTATTTATGCAAAAAAAATTGGAAGATAGTAAAATCACAATTATACTTAGAAAATTTAGTATTTTTGGTAATTCCCTTTATTTTATTATGCTTCCGTGACAAAATTCAATTCTTGTGAAATTTTATAATATACTATGATATCACATGTTTAATTATCTAACTATTTTCACATGTTTTATTATTGTCAATATTTATTTTATTAAAATTTATATTCGGGAATACTTATTTAGATATATTTACTTTTTATAACACATGTAAATTAAGAAATATTAAAAAAAATTGAAGATAATTGGGTAAAACGGAGAAATGATATTGGAATTGTACATCATTGTTAACTTGTTGCGTTCTTCTTTTAAGCATGATATATGGTCGTTTTCAAAATTAGCCATACAGTCCCATGTATATTGGCATAGGCTTTAGGCCACACAAGTGAGGGAAAACGGAAAGCCAAACATGCACTTAACTATCTTATCTCTAAAAGGGCATCTAAGCTTGACATTCTGATAGACAAAGTCCAAAGAGTGATTCATGAAGACACTCTCTTGCTAAATGAATTGAAGAATTCTCAAGTGGCTGCTTTTCCAGAAGCTTATCTACATCCTAGCAAGGGAGTAGCATACATTTGTGCTACCACCAAACATTGCAAATGCTTCCAAATCGCTAAGCAATGTGTCATAGCCAACAAAAAGCTTATCATGATTCTAGAGACTGATTTGAAAGTAAAGAGAAATAAGACTGTTGAAAATGAAGAAATGATTAACCTGTTGGGGAGAAATCTGAGAAACCTGAAGCCAACTTGCCTAAAACTCAAATCAGTAAGGACAACTTGGATGATGATGAGTAGAATAAAGATGATCAAAAACCTTCTGGCTCAAATCCAAGTCAATCTTCTAAGGCAGTTGGTAGTAAGGATAAGAAGCAGGACGAGAAGAGAAAGGATGATTAGAAGAAGAAAGGGGATGAGAGGACAAGGAAGAAGAAGGAAGATGGATCACAACCATAACCCCAACAAACCC
The DNA here is from genome assembly GCF_009905375.1 of Apium graveolens. Taxonomy (NCBI): domain Eukaryota; kingdom Viridiplantae; phylum Streptophyta; class Magnoliopsida; order Apiales; family Apiaceae; genus Apium; species Apium graveolens. The sequence goes on along the minus strand of NC_133650.1, from coordinate 138,137,621 downwards.
TAAAAATCCAAAAAACTCAAGCTCAACCTTCAAAGCCAACAATTTTAAATATCAAACCACCTCAAACCTCTAAGCCCAAATTCCTATACAAACAAACTGCTAACTCTTTTTTGAAAATACCAATTACCACAAGCCAATCATCTCTCAAAAAAATCACAAACCTACCCTCTGTAAAGCCATCACTTAAGATTAACTATAAGTCTGTTAGGAGAAAACCTAAGAAAGCTAATCCTGCTGAAAAAGTGGAAGTCACTGAAAGGGCCATCTGTAATTATTTCAAGAAAAATGATTTTTTACCTTTAAAATGGTGCATCTCAGATGAAGATTATTTTCAACAACTAGCTGAGGAAATAGTTAGAGTCTGGGTTGTAACTCTAAGGGAAGTAAGAATCTACTATGAAGATGGATCCTTCACATTTCTAGGCTGTATCTTAATGGACACTTTCTCTCCCATAAAATTAAGAGAGTGATAAGCTTACTTTAGGATAAGGATACTGCTACAAGAGCATAGAGATCTGTTCTAGCTGAATGGTTGATTGAAAGGGAGGAGAGAAGAGCAAGAAACAAAGCTGAATCTGAGGAGGGGATAAGGAAATACAATAAGGAGATTGAAATGTACATCAAAAGATCAGAAGAACTCAAGGCCAAAGGAATGAGCAGAATTTCTAAAGGTGGAAAATTTTCAAACATCAAAGCTGGCAAATTCACAAGATTTAGGATTAATTTGCTAAATGGTTATCCAAAGACAGACAGACTAAAACTTGTGGAAGCTCTAAGTGAGACACCAATCATAGAAGAACTTGAAATTCTTGTTTACTTAAAGGATCTCTTTAGAGAAGAAACAAAAGCAAAAAATTTCTTTACCTAAATGTTGTAACTATTTAAACTCAAGAAATCTCCTAATGTATAAATGTTGTAATTGTGTCAATTTTTATGTATTAATATTATTTTCCATTGAAGCTTGGGGTTAGTCTTGTTAACATGCATGAATTTGTGATAAGCAATCTTCTCACAAATTGAGGGAGATTGTTGTGCAAGACATGCTTGTACAATAACAAGACTAAGTCAAATTGATAATCCCAAGTAAGTTAAATTATAATCTTAGTTTGCATTTTATATTATAACACTTAAGTCTATAAAAATGTAAATAGAGCAGACTGGAGTCTTTTTCTATAAACAGTATCAAGCCTAAGAATTCTATCTAGAAGAAGATCAAGAAGATCATTACTCAGAAGAATTATGAAGAAGCTTGAAGTTGAATAAATCTATTTTAGGAAAAATATTCTAAGTCAAGATTTCTACAAGTCACAAATTTTGTGTTATAGAGAAGTCATTCGAGAACTCCAGAATGATTTATAGAGAAGTCAGGAAAGCTACTAGCTAGAAGCTAAATTGAAGACATGAAGATTGGAGATATCGACAAGTCATTTTTTCACTAGGGAACTCTAGAGATATCGATATATAAGTCAAAATATCATTAGAGATATCTGAGATATCGACAAGTCAAAATATCATTAGAGTTCTCTGAGATATTGACAAGTCAAAATATCACTAGAGATCTCTGAGATATTGATAAGTTTATTTGCCACTAGAGAACTCAGAGATATCGATAAGCCAAAGTGAAGACATGAAGATGAGAGATCTCGACAAGCTAAATTCTCTTATAGAGAACTCAGAGACCTCTACAAGTCAAAACAACCATAGAGTAATGAGAGATCTCGATAAGTCATTATACTTATCGAGATGTCAAGTTCCCTATATACCAAACTGGAGATCTCGAGGTAAAAACTCAAAGTACAAAGTGCAGACCAGTTCAATATCCAAGATTTAACAATCAACAAACAATCCAATTAGTTGGATTGACAAGTCTACCAAAAGAAGCTTGAAGAGTACAAGATCAAAGGCCAAGATTAATTGATGTAGTAAAGTAACATGCGTGCAAGATTAACAAAGATACACTAGACCAGAAATATAAAGATTTGATTATCTAAAGTAAACACTAGATGCTCTATAAGTCATAACAATTAAGATCAGAAAAATCTTGTATTCTCTCAAGGAATAAGCTAAGCTCTTTAGTAACAAAGAGCCTAGAAATTTTGTAGCAAAATATTCTTAATTTTAATATAAAATGAAGTGAGTTTTGAAATATTTGTGTTCACTGTTATTGCTTGTTTAATTTCAGTATTAACACATCTCACTGCAAGATTTAATTTACTTTGTTCATAACCATAAACACTTCAAGAAAAGTATAAAAACACAAAAACACATTCACCCCCTGTGTGTAATTCATTATCTAACAACTATTTTTAAGAAGAGTAATTTTGGATGAATGTCAAAACATTTACATTGAAATTTAAAAAAAGAACATGAATTTTTGGGGGAAGAACTACTATTATAGGACGGATGAAGTAATTTTATAATATTAATATTACAAATTTAAGATAAAAATTTTAAAAAATAATTATAATTATATTATTTTTTTATACTAATATATTTTTTTAGATAAAATTATTCAATCAACACATCTAGAAAAAAATGTGATATAAGTATAATATTAACAAATAAAAATAAATAAATATTTATACACCTGACTCACACACGACTATACATATAATGAGCGAAGAACGATAATGAAAATTTATTACACAATAACAAACTCTAATCTAGTAGGCAGAAGGTATTTAATACATTTAAGGTCTAAGATGTAATTTTCAATTACCGCAAGGAGTAACTATTTACTGCATTTAGCATCCCCCTAAAAAAATATCATTGTCCGATTACTATTTAAAATTCTAATATTAAAAATAATAAAAATAATGTAAGCAAAAAATAGAAATATAATAATCAATAATCATATTATATATATAGGGAGATTGTCAAATAGAAATCAACCTTATTCTAAAAATTAGAAACCAATGACAACCACTAATTTTATAGCTTTAATTGAATTTTAACCACTCATTCTCTCTCCTCCCTCCAATTTCACGTGACTTCCTCTATGTACCCTGTACCCTTGCGTAAATAATTTTATTCTTGTTTTTAATTTAATTTTTCATTAATCGACAAACCATTTTTAAAATCTGACTTCACTATATTTTTCTCCATCTCACAACGATCAATTTCCATACCATATTTGCTATATTCCGACGATAATCACTATTTATACTTAACAGAATCACTAAACCGGAATTACTATAATTTCAGAACTTTTCTTAATTTTAGTGATTTTCGTAAGCATAATTAGTGATTCAAGATCTAGAAATTACTATCTAAAATTTAAATTAGAACTTAATTTAGTAGTTGTTAAGTTTTTAGGGTTTACCAATTCCTTAAATAGGTTTTAAAAATATATAGCTCTTACTAATAATAAGAAATTAGTGATAAATATTCCATCTATTTGGGGTTTAGGGTGTAGGGTTTAGGGCCTTTAGGCCCTAAACCCCATAGGGCCTTTAGGCCCTAAACCCCAGAGCCTAAACCCTAACTTAGTCTAGGGTTTAGGGCCTAAACCAGACCATGTAAATAGTGATTTCTATGTACAATATATTGTTTACTATGTGTAATTTGGTGATTATTATGTGCAGTTTAGTGATTGTCGTCATACGATTTAGTGAATGAAGAGTATTTCAGTATGAATATCATACTCACAACAACGCTTTGTCCCCCCCTTTTGATTTCTTTTTCTGCTCTCGAACCTTCTCCTGTATTTTTTTTTCATATATTTATTTGGGCTTACTAAAACCATAGCCCACATAATTGGACCAGGCCTAACAAAGTTCAATATCTCTCAGTTCCTTTTATACTATTAGTTAAATTAGCTAAATTTTAGTGATTCTCGTAAGTATAATTAGTGATTTATCGCCGGAATATAGCATTTAGTATTCATACTGATCGTTGAAGGATGTACAAAATTACAATGAAGTCAAATTTTAAAAAAAAACTCGTTGAATAAAAGAAAAAATTAATTTAAAATGGTGGGAATTAGTGGTGCATGTGTAACAGCTGCATGTCAGTCATGTGTGGGTTGCCAGGTGCATGTAAGTTTTATTGGGTTGGGCTTGTTTCCGGTTTTTATTTTAAGGGCATTTCTATTTGAACAACCCCATATATTTATAAATAAATATATCATCAATCAATCAATCATATACATAAATATATATAACAGAAATATAACAATCATCATCAATTAATCATATATATATAGGGGGCTACTATAATAAAACCCAATATTAGAATAGAAACTAGAAACCAAATATTTTTTTAATTATTTCGAAATATAACATATATAGTATGCAAATCGATCGTTGAGAGATGGTGAAATATAATTAATAGAAACTAGAAACCAAATATTTTTTTAATTATCGTTTTACGGGAAAAATCAAATTAAAAATAAAAGGGGAAACTGAAATTGTGTGTGGCAGGATGCAGATTAGTTGAGTGTGGTGCTTTTAGGGGGACCATTAGATTAGATTGATCTAATGACTTAGATTAGTCTCTAGTTTCTATTTGATCATTCTCACACACACACACACATATATATATATATATTTATAAAGGAGGATACGTGAGAGGTTAGGTGGCGTTCTCATATCATCTCATTATATTTTTATATTAGAGTTGGAATTTTTATTAAAGAGAAATTTGTGTAAAGTTCCATTAGAAAAGGTGTTCGAATTTAGAAAGAATAAGAATTAGAATTTCTTTATATATAAAAGGAAATCCTCAGGAGCTCCAGAATTGTCTCAAAATTATTTATGTATTTCTCTAGAGCTCATCTATTTCAATTCAATAAACTTAAATTTTCTTTTATACATTCAAATTAATAGGGAAGATAATAAATATTCAGAAGTTAATTTTATTTAGAATTTGTTTATTCGAATTAATAGAGAAAATAATAAATATTTAGAAGTCAATCCTATTTAGAACTTGTTTATTCAAATTAATAAAGAAGATGCTAAATATTTAGAAGTCAATCCTATTTATAATTTATTCAAATAAATGTTACCTTTTTCTCAACTAACTTAAATCGTAATTTCCTATTTAAATTTGAAGTTCAAACCTATTATATAAAGGAGTATATAAATTGTTGTGTATATGGTGTGTACTTGATGATTACATGAACAAAACACCTTGGTAGATTTTACTTAGTGAAATTATGTAGCACTCGACGGATAAGGTTTATAGTCCTGACGGATGACTCAATATAGTCCCGACGGATGATGACTTATTATCCATCGAGTGAGTAGCTTATGTAACAATAAGTCTGTAGTACATTTCTGCATACATATTGTTTAGAATCTGTAGTAGTACTTAAGTCATGTTGACTTTAGTTAGATATGCAGAATAGGTTGATTAATTGTACATAGATGATGTCTTGTAATTCTGCATAAGTGAAATGAAGTCAAGTGCCTGATTGCTACCCGACGAATGAACAAACAATGAATTCGACGGATGATCAACAACCTGACGGATGATCAATATCTCGATGGATGATCATGAACCCAACGGATAAAGAATTCAAATATCTGTTGACAGTGACAACACAGTCACATGCATCGAGTGGATGCAAATGGAATGTGGTAGCCTATTCAACTGGGTTTTCGAGAACAAAGAAGCATTGCCATTTCTATGCTATTATGAAGATATTCAAAGATGCTGGAGTAGAGTAATGAAGTAGCATTGTAATAGACTAGATAATTTTTGTTTTATTATCCGGTCTTATTACTTTGTAATCTTGGTGATATATAAACCAAGTAGCAGCAACTAAAGAAATAATCTGAGATAGAAGCAGAGAAAAATTTGTAACCAGAATTCTTAGTATTTCTCTGCATTCTTAGTTGTTCAATATTTGTAAGCAGCTGTGAGCATTTTGCATACAGAGTTCTCTCGATATATAATATATATCTCTGGTGGAATCATTTAAATCCACCAGAAAGTTTTTAAAAACTCTTGTTTTTAATTACTTGTGTTTTGATTCATTTAAGTAACTATTCCGCATTATGCTAATCAATTCACACTTATATATATATTCGAGTTAGAACATTTTTATTTCGAGAAAAATTTTCAAGAATTCCATTCAACCCCCTTCTGTAATTCTTGTCATATTGTTAAGGGACTAACAATTGGTATCAGAGCAAGCTCTTAACTTACTAAGAGTATAAAGATCAAAACAATACAGCAAGATGAACAAGAAGGATGTTGGAGTCAAGATCCCTTTTCTGGATAAAGATAATTACCATCATTGGAAGGTAAAGATGCATATTCATTTGCTTTCTCAAGATGAGGCCTATGTTGACTGCAGAGAAAGAGGCCCTCATCTTCCAATGAGAGCTGCAACAGGAAACGAGCCATCAGTCCCCAAGACAAGGCATGAATGGTTTGATCCTGACATTGAACAAGTCAGGAAGGATAAAAAGGCCATGAATATCATGTTTAATGGAGTTGATGGAGATATGTTTGACAACATTATCAACTGCAAAACTGCCAAGGATGTTTGGGATACAATACAGATCATATGTGATGGCACTGAGCAAGTTAGAGAAAATAAGATGTAGCTCCTGATTCAGCAATATGAGCATTTTCATATTGAAGAAAGTGAGTCTCTCATTGACATTTTTAGTAGGTTTCAAAAACTACTAAATGCTCTAAAGTTGCATGGAAGGGCCTATCAGACAAAAGACTCCAATATGAAATTCTTTAGATCTCTTCCAAAGGAATGGAAACCAATGACAGTCTCATTAAGAAACTCACAAGATTATAAGGAGTTTACTTTGGAGAGACTGTATGGCATCCTGAAAACTTATGAGCTTGAAATAGAGCAAGATGAGAGGATGGAGAGAGGAAAAAAGAAAGGAGGATCCATTGCACTAGTTGTTGAGTTGGAAAAAGAGAAGGAAGTGAAGATGGAAGCTGTTGAGTCAACTTCAAGGGTCTGTGAAAGCAAGGGCAAGGGGCTTGCAGCTGAAAATAAAGATTCTTTGAGCCAAGATGACATGGAGGACATTGATGAACACCTAGCATTTCTTTCTAGGAGATTTTCCAAGCTCAAGTTCAAGAAGAACTTTGGAACAGCCAAGCCAAATAGAAACATGGTGGATAAATCAAAATTCAAATGTTTCAAATGTGGCTTGGCAGGGCATTTTGTCAGTGAGTGTAGAAAGTCAGATTCCAGTAAGAAAAAGTTTGAGCCTGTGGATTATAAGAAAAAATACTATGAACTGCTCAAACAAAAGGAAAGGGATTTCATAACACAAGAAAATGACTGGGCAACAGATGGTCTGGATGAAGATGAAGATGTTAGCTATGTTAATCTAGCCCTAATGGTCAAGTTTGATGAGCCAGGAACAAGTTCTTCAAGTAATCATGTAATTACTACAAACCATGCACATCTATCTAAAGCTGAGTGTAATGATGCCATAAATGACATGTCTATAGAGTTATATCATTTGCGTGTTACACTTAAGTCTCTTACTAAAAAGAAAATGCTAAAAACAAAGAAAACAATTTATTTTTGAGTGAGAGAAATAATGTGCTTGAGTCTCAGTTCATTGATTTTGAAAAGTTAAGAATTGACTGTAAGATTGCCAAGGAGGAATTAACTAAGTCCTTGAAGAAAGAAGCAGCTTGAGCGTGAACAAGAGGTGATTAAGGCATGGAAAACATCCAGGGATGTCCATGCTCAAATCACCAAAGTTCAAGGAATTGAGTCTTTCTGTGATGCAGCCTGGAAAAAGAACAAAGAGAAACTAGAACAAAATTTGGTAGATGGAGTGCTAACAGATGTAGACTCGACGGATGATGAGGATCATCCGTCGGATAACAAAAAGGGTTATCCGTCGAATGATGAAAATCCTCATCCGTCGGCTGTGAGCAAGCCTATCAGTAAAGCCAAACTTGTTAAGCTGAATGAGAAGTATGGGTCTGTTTCCAAGAACTTTGTTTCAGGAGAATCGAGTCAGGTTAAGAAAGGGAAAAAGGCTAATATTGGTCACATGACTGTCAAACAGTTAAGTGACAGACTTGAAAAGATAGAGGTAAAAACAGAGACTAAAAAGAAAAAAAATAGAAATGGTAAAGTAGAGATTAACAAACACAATAACTACACACCTGATAAATATGCTCCTAGAAAAATCTGAGTCAAGTGTGGTAGTGTAAATCATCTTTCTGTGAATTGCAAATCTGCCATGCCTACTTCCATGTTTGTGCCACCTCACTTTCCTAACATGAATGCCATGTCTCCCATGCCTATGAATGCTATGTCTACACAGAATATGAATGCACAGTTTGCTAACATGCCATTTGCACCTAATCCGTATTATGCTGCATTTAGTATGCCACAAATGCCATTTATCATGCCATACTGGAATAACATGTTTACTAATAGCATGTCATTCCTTGTTGATTATAATATGCATGATAATTCTGTTGCAATGAATGGTTTCAAAGGCCCAACTCAAATGACCAAGGATGAATCTGATATCCCCAAGTCAAATGAGATAAAGCCTAAGAAACAGAAAAAGAAAGCTAACAAGGCAGGACCCAAGAAAACTTGGGTACCAAAATCAACTTGATTTGATTTTGATGTGTGCAAAGACACAAAAATAATCTTTGGTACTTGGATAGAGGTTGTTCAAGACACATGACTGGTGATTCCACCCTGCTCACAGAGTTTAAGGAGAGAGCTGGCCCAAGTATTACTTTTGGAGATGACAGCAAGGATTATACTGTGGGATATGACTTGATTTCAAAGGATAATGTCATCATTGAGGAGGTTGCCTTAGTGGATGGTCTCAAACATAATTTGTTGAGTATCAGCCAGCTTTGTGATAAAGGAAACTCAGTAACCTTCAACTCAGAAGCATGTGTTGTGACTAATAAAAGAAGCAACAAAGTGGTTCTCACTGGTGTGAGAAAAGGAAATGTGTACCTAGCTGATTTCAACTCATCTAATGCAGAATCTGTTACTTGTCAGTAAAGCAAGTCAAGATGAAAATTGGCTATGGCACAAGAAGCTATCCCATTTAAACTTCAAGACCATGAATGAGCTAGTAAAGAAAGAACTGGTTAGAGGCATTCCTCTAGTGGAGTTTTCTAAGGATGGACTGTGTGATGCCTGCCAAAAAGGGAAGCAGATTAAAGCATCATTCAGGAAGAAACTTGATTCAACAATTGAAGAACCTTTGCAACTGCTACACATGGATTTGTTTGGACCAGTCAATGTGTTGTCTATCTCAAGAAAAAGATTTTGCCTAGTAATTGTAGATGATTTCTCAAAGTTCTCTTGGACATAATTCCTAAAGTCTAAAGATGAGGCTAGTGAAATCATCATCAATCACATAAGGCAAGTCAATAATCATCCTGATTTCAAGGTTAGAAGAAACAGGAGTGACAATGGAACTGAGTTCAAGAATTTTATTATGAGAGCACTTTGTGAGGAAAATGGGATTCTGTATGAGTTTTCAGCAGCAAGAACTCCATAACAGAATGGAGTAGTGGAAAGGAAGAACAGATCACTTATTGAAGCTGCAAGGACAATGCTTGAAGAATCTAAACTGCCAACATATTTTTGTCCTGAAGCTGTTAATACTGCATGCTACACTGAGAATATTTCTCTGGTTAATCAAGCAAGATGCATGACTCCATATCAATTGTTCAAGAATAAGAAGCCAACTCTAAATTTTCTTCATGTCTTTGGCTGCAAATGTTATATTCTGAGAAATCAAACTGATCAAAATGGGAAGTTTGATGCTGAAGCAGATGAAAGAATTTTTGTTGGATATGCTGTTGGTAAAGCATATAGAGTCTACAATCTAAGAACCAACATTGTTGTGGAATCAATACATGTTGTGTTTGATGATAAAAAGATTGAAGGACTGCAAGATGGAGATTCTTATGAGAGCCTCAAATTCGACAATGTGGAGATGGTTAGTGATGACAGTGATGATGAAAGTGATCAAGAAACAGTATCTAAGGACAATACAGAAAAATCTACTACAAATAAAGCACAAAACTCAACATCTGTCGAGTTGCATAATGCTTCATCCGTCGGGAGGCAATCTGTGTTATCCATCAGGAGACAACCAGCTTCAGCCGTCGGTACTCAAAACTCACCATCCATCGGGTTATCAAGAGAAGCTGGAAATCAAGATAGATCACCTATAGAAAGTTCCCCTTTCTCAAATCAAAGATCCACAAACTTAGGGGGAGTTTCTAACAATCAAAACTCAATCACACATCAAGACAACAATGAGGCCTCTTCATCTAGAGCTAATCTACCTCAACAAAGAAAATGGGCAAAAGATCGCCCCTTTGAGCTTATTATTGGTGATGTTTCTTCTAGAGTTCAAACAAGGAGAGAAACTCAAGAAGAATGTCTATACAGTAGCTTTCTTTCCAAGGAAGAGCCAAAGAAGGTAAAAGAAGCTTTGTTGGATCCTGATTGGATTTTAGCTATGCAGGAGGAGCTAAACCAATTTGAAAAGAATAATGTATGGAAGCTGGTGCCCAAGCCTAAAGGAAAGAATCCAATAGACACCAAATGGGTATTCAGAAACAAGATGGATGAAAATGGCATAGTAGTCAGGAACAAAGCTAGATTTGTTGCTAAGGGCTATTGTCAACAAGAAGGAATAGATTTTGATGAAACATTTGCTCCTGTTACAAGACTTGAAGCCATCAGAATTTTCTTAGCCTATGCAGCCCATGGCAATTTCAAAGTCTATCAAATGGATGTCAAAAGTGCCTTTCTGAATGGATATTTGGAGGAGGAAGTCTATGTCAGTCAACCTCCTGGTTTTGAAGATCCAAATTTTCCAGAACATGTCTATTATCTTTTGAAAGCACTTTATGGAGTGAAGCAAGCACCTAGAGCCTGGTATGACACTTTATCAAAGTTCCTTCTGGAAAACCATTCCACAAGAGGTATTGTAGATAAAACTTTATTCTTTAAAAATGTTAATGGCTCTAGTATACTTGTTCAAATTTATGTAGATGATATTCTTTTTGGCTCTATAGATGAGAAACTTTGCAAAAAGTTTGCCAAATTGATGCAAAGTAAGTATGAAATGAGTATGATGGGATACTGACTTACTTTCTTGGTTTACAAGTTAAGCAAGTTAGTGATAGAATATTCATTAGTCAAACTAAATACATTTTTGATCTTTTAAAGAAGTTTGATCTAGTGGATTGCACATCTGCAAAAACTCCCATGGCCACTGCAACTAAGCTTGAATTAAACACTACTAAAAAGTCTGTAAATATTTCAAGTTATAAAGGCATGGTTGGCTCACTTCTGTACTTAACAGCTAGTAGGCCAGATATAATGTTTGCTACATGTTTATGTGCTAGATTTCAGGCTGATCCTAGAGAATCTCACTTAATAGCTATTAAGAGAATTTTCAGATATCTCAAGGGAACACCAAAACTTGGCATTTGGTACCCTAGAGATTCTGGTTTTGATCTAACTGGTTATTCAGATGCAGATTATGCAGGTTGTAGAATTGATAGAAAAAGTACAACAGGAACCTGTCAATTTCTAAGAAACAAGCTTGTGTCCTGGTTCAGTAAAAAGCAAAATTCAGTTTCTACTTCTACTGCTGAAGCTCAATATATTGTTGCCGGTAGTTGCTGTGCACATATATTATGGATGAAAAATCAATTTCTAGACCATGGTTTGCAAGTTGAGAGGATTCCTATTTTCTGTGATAACACAAGTGCAATTGCCATCACTGAAAATCTAGTACAACACTCAAGGACAAAGCACATAGATATCAAGTACCACTTCATAAGGGAACATGTAATGAATGGTACTGTAGAACTACATTTTGTTCCAAGTGAGAAGCAGCTTGCAGATATCTTTACCAAGCCAATGGATGAATCCACCTTTTCAAGGTTGGTAAGTGAGTTAGGTATGCTTAATTATTCTTAAATCTATATGAGGTGATTTGCAAGTTGAAATACATCCAGAAATTTAATTGATTTTTCAGTCTTGGATGAAATTTCGGCTAAGTCAAAATTTACATCTCGACGGATGATCTTTATCCGTCGAGTTTGATCATCCGTCTGTATACTATTTTCTAATAAAAATCAATTATTTTTCTGGAATATTTTATGACTCGACGGATAACAGTTTATCCTCATCCGTCAAATTGTCTTAATCTCAGCCGTTAATTCCCTGTACATTATCCATCGAGTATACTTACAGTTTGTAAGCATAACACGACGGATAATGGGTGGAATTTTTACAGTTTATTTTTAAACGACTATTTTAGGCAATTTCTATTGGTTACTTTATTTTACTTTATTATTTTTAACAGTTATTTTTGAGATAGTATAAAAGCTTATTTCATTCAATCGCTTTTTTTAATCATTCTCAATTCAACTGCTCTAATTTTATCATCTCTCAAAGCACTTACTCTCTTTCTCTTCAAGGTCTTATTCTCTAACAATGGCAAATGTTGTAAAGATTATGTCTCAAACTGGGTTCATTTATGAGAAGAACAATTTCACTGCACTGGTTAACAAGGGTATTCAGCAATCTCGTGACTATCACAAGATGATGGACTTTGTGAAGAATTGCAAGCTCAGCTATGCCATGCTGGAATCACCCACAATTTTCTGTGAAGTTATTGAAGAGATGTGGACAACTGCTACCTACAACTCAACAGATAAGACAATCACACTCACCATTAAAGGTAATGAATTATGTATCAATAGTGATGTTATAAAAGCATGGTTCAAGATTCCTGATAACACTGTAACCTCACCACACACTGACACTGATATAATCAATATGCTTAATTCCATGAACTATGCTCTTTCTACTTCTAAGTTAAGTGACATTAGGAGAATGGGTCTTAGGAAAGAATGAAGTTTTATGTGTGATGTTGTGACAAAGGTCTTTTCAGGTAAAGTCAGTAATTTTGATTCAGTCAATATCTCAATGCTTAACATGCTCTACATGCTAGTTACAGATAAATTCTATAATTTCAGTGATCTTGTCTTGTTTGAGTTAGGCTTTAAATTAGGAGAGTTAAATAAAAGAGGTAAAAATGTGTATTATGCTAGATTCTTTATGATGTTAGCTAACCACCTTTGTGAAGAGATTGTGCTTGAGAACCCTAACAACAAACTAGATTGTTGGGTTCAAGAGAGAAGGCTCATTGCAGATTTGAACAGGGCCAATCATCACAAGGATATGCCATTGTTCTGTTATCCTGTAATGCTAGCACCTCAGGTAAGTGAGTTAAGTTCATCTATCCCTACCACTATTCTAACCTCAACAATTTCTTTGAGTTCCAGTGTGGCTATGGCAACTGTGTCAATGACCCAACAGTTGCCTACCCAAGCTACCAAAATTGCAAAAATTTTCAAACCCAAATTAAAGAAAGCCCCCTCTGGTATCTCTCAAAAGATGCCAGTTGCAAAATCCACTAAAACCAAAGAGGGGAGTGTGAAGGAGGGAAAAATAGGTGAGGGAAGAGGTGAACATAAAAGAAACCCTAAGGATAAGGATGGAGAGTTGAGTGGATCCCAGCCTAGCCACACTGCAGTTTCCCAACAAACTGCAGTGCTTAAAAGGGATAAAAGCTTATTTCTGGCTGCATCCTCCAAAAAGGATGTAGTTATTGAACAAATCTCTCAACCAAGAGCACAGGCCAAGAGGGTTAGGGACACAAGCTCACCCCAAACTTATGCCAGAAAGAAGAAGTCTAAAACCCTTGGGGATGCACAGGGTACATACACTGTGCAAACTGGTGCAAAAGACACAGTCACTGCACCTTCACAAATTCAGTTTGATGTGGCTCCAATAAATGTGGAGTCACAACCAAAATCTCTAGTTATAGAAGCACCTCAAACACCAAAATCACCAACAAATTCTCTGGATGTGGATATGATAAACACATCAATCCCTGATTCCCCTTCTTTAACTCTGTTGGGGAAGCCAAAATCTAGTGCAAGTGAGCATCATCTTTTAGATGATTTTTTGGCTCACTTGCCAATTCTTTTAGGAACTGTTGTATCATCTGTGCCTAAAATATCTTTAATCAACACAGAGTCAACAATAGTTTCTTTTCCCATCTCATTCATTTCTTCTCGATGGATATTGCTCATCCGTCGAGTAGTGATTGTATCCCGACGGATAAGCTTAACAGCAGTTATCCGTCGGATAGCAAAACCACTCACTCGATGGATATCACTCATCCGTCGAGTATATCTGCACAGCTTCAAACTTCATTTATTTCAAGTGCAGAAGATTTAGTGGTTGTACAGTCACTTTTAGGATTGAGAGAGAAGAGTGTTTTGAGTGAGAGTCTGGGTTGCTCCCAGGAAAAAGGAGAGGAAATGAGTGAAACTATGCAATCCATTTCTTCAGGATTGGCAAAAGAGAGTGAGAGGAGTCCCACCTTAGTAGGTGAAGGTGAGGGTGTGAGGGTGGGGAGCCAGGGTGAGACCCTGATGCAACAAAAGAGAGAAAATGAGAGAAATGCAGGTACTGGAACTATAAGGATGGATGTCATTGCTAGTGAGTCAATGAATGTCCAGGATGCAGATAGGGAAGGACTATCTCAGCATCCTAAAGCTGTCTTAGATTCCACTTCCCTTGATGCTGAGGCATTTACTCACCCTGTTCCAGCTTATCAACTTTTAGCTGAACATGGCAATGACAATGCAGAAAGGATGCTCAATTTGGTGCATACCACTCAGTCTATGCTAAGAGCCAAGGATGCCATCACAACTTTGCCTTCTATAGCTGGTGATGTGGACTATGAGACTGGTGGTTCAGCTGATTTCTTTGGTGATGGGAGTGGGGATAGTGAAGATGAGGCCATGGACATAGAGGGAGAAGTAGGTTCAAGTTCAAGATCAGGTATGCCATCATGGGCATTCTCAAAGCACTGTCATGAGCACTACTTCAAGACAACCTTAATCCAACTAATCAATCAGACAAATACTTCTCTTCAAACCACTACTAATGCCAGCACCAAGAAGCTCCTTCAGGCACATCTAGCCTCCCTGCAACTTCAACAAATCCAGGGCTTCCAGCATGCTAGGGATGTAAACACCATGAAGGGTGATATTGAGGAGATGAAGAAGGCCATTTCAGACAAGATAGATTCTAAACTTCCAATAAAGCTACAATGCTTGACATCAAGATGCAATTAAGGAAAAATTCTGATCTTGCAACCAAGATAGATGCCTTGGACATAAGAATGTCAGCCATGGAAGCATCTTTAATAGCCATTCATCTTCATCAAGCCCAACAGAGAGATCTACTTCAAAAATTGGTGGCTGCTCAAACCTCCTCCTCTACTCAACTTGATGATAACAAAAAGGGGGGAAAAGGACCAAGTGAGGGGGAGAGGCTTCAGATTCAAATCAGTAAAGTAATTGTGCCTTTAATTACCATCTCAAAGCCACCAGTTACAGACAGTATTGATATGATCAATGCAGCAGTAGCCAACATAAGAGCAGAAGAAGTTTGAACTTGTCAGGGAGCTAGTTAAGTCAGTCATCCATCACTCTCAAGTCAAGCAAATTAGTGTGAATGAGATGAGCATGAACTAAGTCAGCCATCCATCCTGCATCAAATCTCCAAAGGCTGAAACAATTCTGAAACCAAGGGTAAACTACTCAAAATCATCATTGAAGAACCCTTTGGATACTGTGTATGAGACAGCTAAGCCTGATGAAAAGAAGCTTCTGTCAAGATCAATTGCTTTCTACAAGGATCCAGCTGAATCAGCTTCAAAAAGAAGAATTGCTAAAATTTTCAGGAATGGGAAAGAAATTTGTGTGGTGACTGGACATCCTCACTTTGCTCAAGCAAAGAGAGAAGAAAAGGCTAGATTGAAGCAGGAAAAGAAGCAAGCTGCTCTGGATGCTAAAAAGACTAAACAAAAGAAAGAGCAAATTGCTATCTTGGCCAAACTACATGCTGTAAATTCATCACAACAAATTCCTTCTCAGCCATCTGAAGTTATTGAATCAAAGAAGCAAGTTGAACAACAGAAGAAATCTCCAAGAATCAAGGAATTAGCTAAAAGAACTAAAAGGAAACTGGACATGGTTGATAAGGAATTGGAGAATCAGTTTCCCAAGGAATCCACTCCAACTACAACTCAAGCATCAAAACCCTCTGTGGTATTTGAAGATATCAAAGTGGTGGATCCTTACAGGAACATCCATGGTGAACTTATAGTGCCTAAGGATGAACTAGTAGAATGGGAGAACATACCAATTCCTGACTTCTATTTGCCAATCCTTAACAAGCCAAAGAGAACAAAGTCAAGAGCAGTCAAGAAAGTGAAGTTGTCACCTCTCAAATCCAAATCTCTAGTCAAAGCTCAATCTAAAGCCAATAAGGGGGATTACATGTACTTGTGTGACATCAAAAAATTTTCAGATCTAAACCTCTATCTAGATGAACTAGATGACGTGAGAGGAATTGATGCATACAGAAACCTACCTGAAAGGTTAGTATTCAAGTACAAAGGAGGAAAGGAGATTTAGTGGACACTTCACAGGATCCTTCAAGAAAGCCAAGTTGTACTGATTAAAGTTGATTCATCCTTCAAGAAGAACTTTGGGTTCAATATTACTGCAAGAAGATTGGTACTGAAGAATATTGAAGAACTAAGGAGTGTTAGAGCTAAAGATGCACTCCCAAAGACTCTAATTATCCCCTACACAGGGAGAAGAGTGCATCTAAGGCCCTACTGGCTAATGGAGTTCATGGATGATAAAGGAGTGAGAAGATTTTTCAGATTAGAAGACCAATTGAGCATCTCCACCAATGAGACTCTTTTGGAAATGAAAGGAAAGTTAAATCTTCCAGAATCTGATGAACTGGAATTCCACAGGCAGCTCCAAAATCAGATTGAGGAAACCAACAGAAAGCTTGGAAAGAGATCCAGACCTTCAAGGAACTAGATAAATCTGCTCAGGCTATAGGAGCATCTTGAAAATGACTGTGAGCAAAACTTTGTACATTTTGTTAATTGAAGCACTTTTCAGTATTATCTACCGTCTTTTAAAATTTGTATTTTTAAGGTGTTTTGTTATCATCAATTATCTCTTAATTTATGGCTACAATTCCAGTAGACATAAATTGGGGGAGATTGTTGTGTATATGTTGTATACTTGATGATTACATGAACAAAATACTTTGGTAGATTTTACTTAGTGAAATTATGTAGCACTCGACGGATAAGGTTTATAGTCCAGACGGATGACTCAATATAGTCCCGACGGATGATGACTTATTATCCATCGAGTGAGTAGCTTATGTAACAATAAGTCTGTAGCATATTTCTGCATACACATTGTTTAGAATCTGTAGTAGTACTTAAGTCATGTTAGCTTTAGTTAGATATGCAGAATAGGTTGATTAATTGTACATAGATTATGTCTTGTAATTCTGCATAAGTGAAATGAAGTCAAGTGTCTGATTGCTACCCGACGGATGAACAAACAATGAATTCGATGGATGATCAACAACCCGACGGATGATCAACAACCCGACGGATGATTAATATCTCGACGGATGATCATGAACCCGACGGATAAAGAATTCAAATATCTGTTGACAGTGACAACACAGTCACATGCGTCGAGTGGATGCAAATGGAATGTGGTAGCCTATTCAACTGGGTTTTTGAGAACAAAGAAGCATTATCATTTCCATGCTGTTATGAAGATATTCAAAGATGCTGGAATAGAGTAATGAAGTAGCATTGTAATAGACTAGATAGTTTTTGTTTTATTATCCTGTCTCATTACTTTGTAATCTTGGTGATATATAAACCAAGTAGCAGCAACTAAAGAAATAATCTGAGATAGAAGCAAAGAAACATTTGTAAGCAGAATTCTTAGTATTTCTCAGCATTCTTAGTTGTTCAATATTTGTAAGAAGCTGTGAGTATTTTGCACACAGGGTTCTCTCGATATATAATATATATCTCTGGTGGAATCAATCAAATCCACCAGAAAGTTTTTAAAGACTCTTGTTTTTAATTACTTGTGTTTTGATTCATTTAAGTAACTATTCCGTATTGTGCTAATCAATTCACACTTATATATATATATTCGAGTTAGAACATTTTTATTTCGAGAAAAAGTTTCAAGAATTCCATTCAATCCCCCTTTTGTAATTATTGTCATATTGTTAAGGGACTAATATAAATTCGAATAATATGGAAGATAATAAATACTTAGAAATCAATCATATTTAGAATTTGTTTATACAAATTTTATCTTTTTTTCAACTAACTTAAATCGTAAACCCCTATTTAAATTTGAAGTTTAAACCTATTATATGAAGGAGTATTATAGATATATATATATAAAGTAAACCTCCGGGAGCTGTATTACGAATCATGTTTATCTTTTTTTTCTAGAACTTCTCTATTTATAATATTAAAAATTAAATTTTCCTCTTAAGGGTCCTAATCTTTAATTTATAAAAGAGAAGTGCTCAAAGAATTATAAACCTTATCAAATTCTATAACTAATTAATGATAAAAGAAAAATCTAATCAAATTATATAACTATTTGACGATGTCTATAGTTTTATATAAAGCTATTATTACCACGTCAAATTAAATGCATTTGCATATTTGATTTTCATGATTATTTTTTATACTTTTTAATGAATATTGTATATGTACTTCGTGGTGTTGTTAGAGTTTTACATGTATATCAAGTTGAATATTAAATTTTAATTTATTATTGTCTTTCTTTGATTTTTTCATGTACCTGTGTGTTAGTTATGCAATTGTTTTTACAAATCATACATGTTTATATCCCTTTTTATAATACTATTTTGAATTTTACAATGACCTGTATCTTTTATTCAAAATTTTAATTTTATGCCAAGATTCTGATGAGCTACCGGACACTTTACACTACATTTTTTCCCATGTTGAAACCACATAAGAGTACCAGTACAAGAACTATTCAAATGAACGATATTTAGTGCAAAATTCAATCAGACTGGAATAATCAGTTCAAATGTTTATTGGGTAAACACATATCAGCTATGAAAAATTATTAATGTAAATATCTAAAAATATGAGCAACGATTATTACATAAATTTAATTATTATATATTATTAATTTTTTGAATTTATATTATTACAACATACGTCAGCTTGAAAAATCGTGACAAAAAGTCGGTATAAAAAGTCATAATATATAACTACAATTTTATAGCAGTGATCATTACTTAAATCAGATTGGAATGATCGGATCATGTATTCATTGGTTCAGTGGATACGGGCTATTAAAAAGTGATAATGTTATTTAAATTTATTATTGTTATATTTGTCGGTTTAAAAACTGTGACAAAAAATCGGTATAAAAAGGCAATAATGTAAATAACTAAAGTTTGGAGCTATGATGATTACTTAAATTTATTAGTATTGTATATTATTAGTATTTTGAAAATTATATACATGTTTATTATGACAAATGTCGGCATGAAAAACCTTGAAACAAAATCTTTAGAAAAAAGTTAATATAACACTTCTTTTAACTAAACTTTATTTAAAATTTGAAAAGAAATATATTACAAAGCCTCCTGCGAAATTTCACTTTCTCGGAATTCAGTTCTAATTGGAAAATAAATATTAAAAATCAGCTTTTCTACTTTAGGTCAATATAAGGTAAGGAAAGAACTATAAAAATAAAACTTATTTTAACTTATTCAAAATAAAAAAGAAAAATAAATTGGTACTAACATATTAGAAATTAAAAAACTTAAAATAATTAAAACTTATTTTAAAATTTTCGAAATAGAAAAGAAAAATAAGTTGTTATTAACATATTCAAAATAGAAAAAGTAAATAAATTACAACAACTATATATAAATGAAGATTATTTGATATGCAAACAGTGAGGAAGGACCCATGGACATGTGACTTAAAAGGGGTTGATAGACCATCCATATACAAATCTTTAATATTGTTTACCGTAACGCTCTTTTTTATTTAATTTTGCAGGTTGTCGGCTTTCGAGTGTATATAATGTCACACCCCCAACTTAAATAGCAAAATAGTTATAGTTATTACATCATTTTAATGAGTACTACACAACCAAAATCCAAGATCTTACAGTTTAGGGTTTGGAACAGCCCAACACTATCAACTATTACATCTGATTACAAATACCGAGTCCTCACACAGCTATTATTACTTATTCTACCTGGGCTCGAACATAAGCATCCGCATCACAGGTCTTACGGGCAGTCTGCTTGAATCTAACCATGGCTGCTAGCTGTAATATCAGGGTAAAGCAAGAAGTGAGCCAAAAGCTCAACAAGTGCTAACAATACAACGCAAAGCATAAATCGAGATATACCTTTAGGAATGACAATGGAATGACATAATCAATGATAATCGAGAGATAAATCTTATGTGAGTTGGCATCATTTTGCTTGCATCAAAACAAATTTTAAAACCATTCTTAATCAAAATCATTTTATGACGCTACGGATTACAGCCGGTGATCAGCCGCGAAGTAATCCCGAACCTCGCTGGGTTCTAAAACATTATTGGGAATCCCTAGGCAACTTTTAAGCCTAATATAAGTGTGGAAAGGACTCGCGTCTCAGTCCAGATCCACCATTCAAGAAAACATTTGTCCCCCTTTGGGACTGAAAAATCCACGTTTTAATCATTGTAAAAACTGATGCCGATTTATGACAAAATCTCTTTTGACTGTAATTATTTTTATCAAGGGATTATAGATCAACTTGAAATACTGGAAATATGACACTAAATCTCAGGGCCATGATCTACTAGACTTTACTATATTAGGGTAATTGAGAGGTTTCCATAAACAAGAACTTAGACAAGGAAATTAAGCCAGGCTATTGGATAAGATGAAAGAGTAATGCCAAACTAGGCTTAAAGCAATGGTTGTAGACAAGGTATAGGTATTGGAACATCAAGAAGATAGGCATCACTGGTACAAATAGGATAAAGGTGTTAAAATATAAAGAAAGCGATCATCAGCTCAGTATATAACAGGGTATCAAGCTTTAGGGTAAGGATAGGGTTATCAAACAATCATGAATGTAATTAAGAAATGATTGGCTTTTAGGTATCAAGATAAAGTTTCTATCGAGGTTATTTCAAGAGTTGAATTCAAAGCATCAGGGTGCAACATCAAGATTTCTCAGGGATCAATAGCATGATAAACAAAAGGATTAATAAGATATTATAACGCATCTCTAATTTATCATGGCATTAAACTATCATGAAAGACTTTTGAACTACTTGCAATATGTACTCGAGGGTTCATGGCATTTCTATGTAACTCAAAGATAAACAAAAGATACTCTTGATTTAAATATATCAAAATGACTCAGGATAATTGCATCGATATATATATGAACTGTTTACAGTAAATGCGAAGGTCAAGTTGAATCACTTGCCTTGAGATAGACTGGTCTGGTCTGACTGGTAGGAGCAACAACTGGAGCTTCACTCGACTTTTATGGCAAGTTTTCCCTCGTCTCGAGATCCTACATAATAATAATAATCCTCATTATAATATATTCTTTCCATCTTAACCTATTTACAACCCGAAATTAAACATGGATGGCACTTAGGCCTATACGCACTTAATTCATATCCACCTTTATATTTTCAAATGTACACATGTAGCCACATAATCACATATCGTATATTAATACCAAATAACATCATATACACCATAATGCCACACTAGGCTTGGATGATCTCGACTCACCACTCAAGTTACTTGGTCGCTAACTAAACGAAGTCTTCGAATTTGGGCTTCCTAACTCAATGTGCCTTTCCTAAATTATCCAAAACCTATTGACCCTCACTTGTGCCTTTTGTTCTACTGACCTTATACTATCTTACAACTATGATGGTCGACCTAATACTCACTTCTAAGTGTCCTAAAACTATGCGATAAGTGAAAGTGCTCACTGGTGCAAATTTCAGAATGGTAACTAAGGTTTCTTGAGTGCATTAGACACTCTTAAACTACAAGTTTTTCTTCAAAATTTTTACACAAGACTCTCCTGACCTAAGGGCATCTCACAAGCTTGATGTGGCTCAAAGGCCTGGCTTGGGCCTTCTTGGGCCTAAGCTAAAAGTCCAAGGTTCCCCTGTTTTTCTGGGCAGAAAATGCCCTGACTTGAATTAACTTGTGACACGTGGTTCTAGCTCATATCCTATGAACTATGGTTGGAAAAACTTCTCTGACACACCCTCTAACTAAGGCCCAATTGGGCCTAATGAGGGCCTACCCATGACATGGCCAAATCTCCCTATTTCTAAGTTGTAACAAAACTGTCCCCTGCTGGACAGATTTTGTTATTCTACTTGTGCACCTAACCAAATGACATGCAAACCTCCAATCAACTCCTAAAACCTATTATATATTCCACATACTAACTTCTGGTGGCTTGGGCCTCAAAGTGCACATCAATGACATGGTCAAAACTCACTCTAAACCTCAGGGTACTAAACTGATTTTTCTGCAGAAACTATAACTCTCATTTTCCAAGGTTTTGACTTGACAAACCCAATTAACAACAACTAAATACTTAAACCAAGACCTATACTTGGTATTCTACTGAACTAACTCCCTTTTTCTCAAAATAACCTTGGTGAGATCATCCTTACCTAAGGTGCAACTATGGCAAAACGAAAGAGACTACTCTTAACAAATCGCAAATCTTCATGCTTTTGAAACAACAAGATATATATTTTTATAAAAGATAACCACAATTTATTACCATGCAACAAGAAGCATAAATCAATATTATCACATTATTCCTACTGAAATTAAGGCTCACTAACAAAATCTTTTCCAAATGATCAAAATCTTACAACAAACTAAGAGAATCCCACATGCATGCATGCCTTCGGGTTTTTCAAACCAAACAACATATTTTCTACATATATTCCATCTTAAAATTGACATGCAAGCCTAGCATAAGGTATACCTAGATGATCACTTAGCATGCAAGGAGTTTTATCAAATTTTCACCACAAAATTCAAGTCATTATCACATAAACATGCAAAAATTGAACAAAACAACAAGAATGATTTCAAGGACCATTCATTCGGCTCCCATATGGTCATGGCCGAATGAAATGGATGGAAATGGCCATTAAATCATCAAGAGTTTCCTTCTCAAGACTTGGCACTTATCCATTCATTGTAGTCCTCTCAAAAACAACCTTAAATCCATAAGAATCAAGATTGTATTTTGAGTTTCACTAAAACCTTTACATGCAACCCTTAAACTTAAACTTTCTACTCAAAACTCTTTGAAATATGAATGATCATGGTATGGAAGATAACATTTACTTGTATAAAGAGTAGAAGCTTGGTGGAGAAATGAAAAAAAATGGGGAGGGGTGGTTCTCGGCTAAAGGCCGAGAGTGAGAGAGTGAGAGCCGAGAGTGAGGGAGGAGGAGGGAGAGAAGAGTGAGTGTGGTGTGGGTGATGAGTAAAAATGATCATGACTTTGCTTGTCTTATGGTTTTTGTATTGGCAAAAGTGAGTGGAATTAGGAATTGACATGATTAGCCTTCCACTTGAACTTGGTTGAATTTGCATGCAAGGGTAAAGAAGGTATTTGGCTAGGAAATAAGAGTTAGTGGGGTGGTTATTGACTCTTTAGCCCTTTTGGAATGTATGGAAGGAATTTGCATGCAAGGATAACTATGGAATTTGCTAATTATATTTATAAAGATTTATTTTTATAAAATAAAACACAAGTTCAAAAATTATAAAATTTATACCATAAAATAACTTGGATTTTTAGAGATTTTATAAAGTCACTTTCAAAATTTGTGAACAAAATATCTTTTAAAAGAAAATTTCTCCAAGGCTTAGAATATTCCTTATAAATCAAAAGTAAAGGAAATAATTAAAATTTTGCTTTGAAAAAAAATCATGTATTACACATAAAAATTTTATAATGCAGAAATTCTCGCTTACACAATCGTACAATAATTGAACATATTTTTATTTGGCTTTAATATTATACCAAATCCACAATTAATATTACACGAAAATGCCGGTCGTAACATCCTCTCCCCCTTAAGGGATTCTGCCCCCAGAATCTAAGAGAACAGATGAGGATACCGGGAACGCATATCAGACTCTAACTCCCAAGTCGACTCTTCGACCTTAGGGTTCCTCCAAAGTACTTTCACTAACTTTACTGATTTATTTCTAAGACTCTTTACTTGCCAGTCGAGTACTTTAACCGGTTGCTCCACAAATGACAGGTCTGCCTGAATTTCTACAGGTTCATATTCTATCACATGGCTAGCGTCAGGATTGTACTTCTTAAGCAACGACACATGGAACACATTATGCACATGCTGATACTGAGGTGGTAAGGCCAACTCGTAGGCCACCTTTCCTACTTGACTCAAAATCTCAAAAGGACCTACGTATCTAGGTGCTAACTTTCCTTTCTTGCCAAATCTTATCAACCCTTTCCTAGGTGACACTTTTAGCAACACAGCTTCGCCAATTTGGAATTGAACATCCTTACGCGCTGGATCCGCATACTTCCTCTGTCTATCTTGAGCAGCAAGCAACCTTTTCTGAATTAACTTGACTGAGTTATGCAACTGTTGTACCAATTCTGAGCCGAGAATTCTTCCTTCTCCTACTTCATCCCAACTTGTTGGTGATCTACATTTTCGCCCGTACAAAGCTTCATATGGTGGCATGCCGATACTGGAATGATAGCTGTTGTTATATGAAAATTCAATTAATGGCAGGTGGTCGTCCCAACTTCCAGCAAAATCGATTGCACAACTGCGCAACATGTCTTCAATGGTTTGAATTGTTCTTTCACTCTGGCCATCAGTCTGCGGGTGATACGCCGTGCTCATATTCAACTTCGTGCCAAGACATTCCTGGAATTGCTTCCAGAATCTTGAGTTAAATCGGGGATCTCTGTCTGAAACTATTGATACAGGTACTCCATGCCTTAATACGATTTCGTGCACATACAGATGAACCAACTTGTTCAGTGACGACTTCTCATTTATTGGAAGGAAATGCGCCGACTTCGTAAGACGATCAATTATAACCCATATTGCGTCATGTCCGGATTTTGTTCGCGGTAGTCCTACTATAAAGTCCATAGCGATATTTTCCCATTTCCATTCTGGAATCTTCAGGGGCTGAATTAACCCGCTTGGTCGTTGATGTTCTGCCTTTACTTTCTGACAGGTATAGCATTTCGCAACCCATTCTGCCACGTCTCTTTTCATATTTGGCCACCAAAAGTTCTTCTTTAAGTCTCGATACATCTTGGTGCTTCCCGGGTGGATTGAAAATTTCGAATGGTGGGCTTCATGGAGGATCTCATTCTTTAATTCAGATACATGGGGAATCCATATTCTGGATGAAAACCTTAGTATTCCTTGCTCATCCCTTTTAGTATTAATCTCTTCTCCAGATAACTGATTTTTCTCTTTTTCCATTACTTCCTCTTGATACTTCTTTATCTTTTCCAGTAGTATTGGCTGAAAGGTCATTGCATGACAAACTTCTTTGACTTCCCCATAAGCACAAAGTTCCAATTCAAATTTTCCGATTTCTTCAGATAACTCTTTTGATGTTATCATTGCATTCAATCTTTCCTTCCGACTCAGCGCATCGGCCACTACGTTCGCCTTTCCAGGATGGTAATTTATCGAACAGTCATAGTCCTTAATCAATTCCAGCCATCTCCTCTGCCTCATATTGAGCTCTTTCTGAGTAAAAAATGTATTTTAAACTCTTGTGATCCGTGTAGATTTCACACTTTTCTCCATAGAGATAGTGTCTCCAAATCTTGAGTGCGAATACTATGGCGGCTAGTTCCAAGTCATGCGTCGGATACTTTAACTCGTGCGGCTTCAACTGTCTTGACGCATATGCTATTACCTTACTGTGTTGCATCAACACACAACCCAAACCCTTATGTGAAGCGTCGCTGAATATTACAAAATTCCCTTGATCATCTGGAAGTACTAACACCGGAGCTGTTACCAACTTCTGTTTTAACTCTTGAAAGCTACTTTCACATTCTGCACTCCATTCAAACCTTTGATTCTTTCTGGTTAACTTGGTCAATGGCGTGGCGATCTTCGAGAAATCCTTGACGAATCTTCTATAGTATCCGGCCAATCCTAGAAAACTTCGCACTTCCGTAGGAGTCCTTGGCCTCTCCCAACTCATAACTGCATCAATCTTCGCCGGATCCACTTTAATTCCATCATTTCCAATAACATGCCCCAAAAATTGAACTTCCTTTAACCAAAACTCACATTTGGTAAACTTGGCATACAACTTCTCTTGTCGGAGTATCTCCAAGGCTATCCAGAGATGCTGCATATGTTCTTCTTCCGATTTAGAATAAATAAGGATGTCATCAATAAATACCACGACAAATTTATCCAAATACTTCTTAAATACCCGATTCATCAGATCCATGAATGCGGCCGGGGCGTTGGTCAATCCAAACGGCATTACTAGGAATTCATAATGCCCATATCTGGTCCTAAATGCGGTCTTGGGAATATCTTCTTCCTTGATCTTTAATTGATGGTATCCCGATCTCAAGTCAATCTTCGAAAAACATTTTGCTCCCTTTCACTGATCAAAAAGGTCATCTATCCTTGGTAGCGGGTAGCGGTTCTTGATCGTTACTTTATTCAACTCCCGGTAATCTATGCATAGACGCATACTCCCATCTTTCTTCTTCACAAAGAGAACCGGTGCTCCCCATGGCGACGTACTTGGTCGTATCACTCCCTTATCCAATAATTCTTGTAGCTGGCTCGCCAACTCTTTCATTTCTGCTGGTGCCATCCTATACGGAGCCTTTGAAACTGGTTCCGTGCCTGGAGCAAGGTTGATCTCGAACTCAATTTGTCGATCTGGTGGTAAGCCTGGTAGTTCGTCGGGAAATACATCGGGGAACTCATTAACTACAGGAATATCTTCCATGCTGGGGCTGCCTCTCTCTGAATCCACTACATATGCTAGGAACGACTCACAACCTTTTCTAAGTAACTTCTTAGCCTGAATAATTGTAAGAAATAGTCGCTCTTGCCTCTGTCCCTTAAATACTACCTTCTCTCCACTCTTCGTCTTTAAATTCACTCTCTTGGTCTTACAATTTATCTGCGCGCTATTCTCTCCTAACCAATCCATTCCTAAGATTATATCAAATTCTCCCAGCTTGAAGAGTATCAAGTCGGCCGAGAACTTATATCCTGAAATATCAATCTCACATTTTGGACAAAATCGATTCACAGGAATCTTCTCTTGGTTCGCAATTACCACATTTACTACCTCACTCATAACCGTTTTATCACATTGGATCTTATCAACAAAGGATTCTGATATGAAAGATCTTGTGGCTCCCGAATCAATCAATACTTTGGCTTTGACATTATTGAGTAAAAGTGTACCTGCTATCACCTCAGAATTCTGAACAGCATCTTTCATCTTTAGATCAAATGTCCTTGCTGTTGCTTGCGGGGTTGGTGCGGGTGGTGGAGGTAATGCCAATACCTCAGCTGGCACGCTTGCACTGGTACTTGCCACGTTCATCAGAGCTCTGACTGGTCCTGTTGCCTTACATTCCCTAGCCATGTGTCCAGTCTTCCCACATTTGTAGCACGTAACTCCTGGCTTCGGCATCTTGCACTCATTTGCCAAATGTCCCTTCTGATTGCACCTATAACAGGTCATACTCAGCTTATTGCATACTCCGGGGTGCCTTCTTCCACAGTGCTTGCATTCTGGCCTCTGGAACCTGTTTTCTCCAACTTGCCCTTGGTTTGCCTGATTGTTCCCTTTTGATTCTTGCCTTTTGCCCAAATTTCCTTTCCTTTGAAAATTTCCGCCCTTCTGGAAACCAATCCTCTTTACATTCCGATCTTGCGAACTTCCAGCTTCAGACTTTTCTCCATAAAATGGAACCTTCCTCTTCTTGTTATCCCTCTCTTTCCTTGACTGCATCCCATTATTCTCAATCAGAGCAGCTTTCTGTACTACTCCCGCATAAGTCTCAAGTTCAAACATAGCCACCCTATCTCTGATCCAAGGCTCCAATCCTTGCTGAAATTTCTTTGCTTTTTCTTCCTCAGTGCTGGTATACTTTGTCACAAACCTTGACAACTCAGTGAACTTCTTCTCATATTCCAGTACAGTCATGTTCCCTTGTTTTAACTCAAGAAATTTTAGCTCCATCTGATTCTGCATGTACTTAGGGTAATACTTGTCCAGAAATAACTTCTTAAATCTTTCCCAAGAAATCTGCTGAGTAACTTCCATAACTTTTACTGATTCCCACCAATAAATGACTTCTCCCTTCAAGAAGTAAGTGGCATACAGCGTCTTCTGATCGTCCCCTAACTGTACCAACTCAAAAGCCCTTTCCATCTCCTTGACCCATGTGTTTGCTATCACTGGATCAGTGGTATCATGAAATACAGGTGGATTCACATTCTGAAAAGCCTTGAAAGTGACAATTTGTCTTGGTGGTACTGGTGGTTCAGGTGGTTGATATGGCTCACGGTTATCTTGGTTTTCAATTCGTTGTTGAAGAGTTAGTTGTTGTTGAGCTATAGCATTGGTTTGCTGTTGCAAGGTTTCCAGTAGTTGAAGAATATTTGGGTCTGTGGTGAAGGTGGTTGTTGGATTCTTCTTTTTGGGAGGCATGATCCTGGAATAAGAGTTGTGTTATAACAAATATGAATGATAAAATGATTCGAGGGTATCGCATGGCATTCTTGTTTACATATGGGGTCACGTTTCCAAATTAAGCAGATATGATGATAAAAACATAAAATAACAGTTGAGAGCAAATGGAACAATAGCACATAATTATTGAAATTTTAAAGGTCACAGTACATAGGATTGGGACATAGTCTGATTCTAGAAATAACAGGCTTATTTAAAGGAAAAACAGAAACAACTGGGGATTCCTTAGAGTTTAATAGTACAACAACATGAAAGGTAAATGGAAAGAACTAAGGCTCCACTCCATCTGAACGGGGCTTGGTAGTCTTTTCCTCTCGAAGTGTCTTCACAATGCTCTGGAGCTCATCCGCCACCATTTGAATGACATACTGGCTGGTACGGTCCCGGTGCGCTGGCATCTCCTCAAGCTTAGTGTTGACGTACCCAACCAAGGTCTCAAGTCTCGCAATCATCTGCTCCTTGGGCTTCCCTTCGTAGTTTCGGCTGTCCGGATACACGCTCTTCAGTCGGTCTATCAGTCGGTCGTACTTGCCCTGAAGCATGTCGAACTCGCGCCTCAACTCAGCATACACGGAGAAAGCAATAGTGTCGTCCGACCCAGAGGATGACGAGGAATGCGCCCTTTGCTGACAACCAATAAGAGGAGTATTAATAATAATTTACTTTACCTACTCTCTCGCATAGTATCTATAACCTACTCACAAGTCCTATAACCTATTTGGGCTGTTCAGGGACTCTAAACCGTAGCTCTGATACCAAAACCTGTCACACCCCCAACTTAAATAGCAAAATAGTTATAGTTATTACATCATTTTAATGAGTACTACACAACCAAAATCTAAGATCTTACAGTTTAGGGTTTGGAACAGCCCAACACTATCAACTATTACATCTGATTACAAATACCGAGTCCTCACACAGCTATTATTACTTATTCTACCTGGGCTCGAACATAAGCATCCGCATCACAGGTCTTACGGGCAGTCTGCTTGAATCTAACCATGGCTGCTAGCTGTAATATCAGGGTAAAGCAAGAAGTGAGCCAAAAGCTCAACAAGTGCTAACAATACAACGCAAAGCATAAATCGAGATATACCTTTAGGAATGACAATGGAATGACATAATCAATGATAATCGAGAGATAAATCTTATGTGAGTTGGCATCATTTTGCTTGCATCAAAACAAATTTTAAAACCATTCTTAATCAAAATCATTTTATGACGCTACGGATTACAGCCGGTGATCAGCCGCGAAGTAATCCCGAACCTCGCTGGGTTCTAAAACATTATTGGGAATCCCTAGGCAACTTTTAAGCCTAATATAAGTGTGGAAAGGACTCGCGTCTCAGTCCAGATCCACCATTCAAGAAAACATTTGTCCCCCTTTGGGACTGAAAAATCCACGTTTTAATCATTGTAAAAACTGATGCCGATTTATGACAAAATCTCTTTTGACTGTAATTATTTTTATCAAGGGATTATAGATCAACTTGAAATACTGGAAATATGACACTAAATCTCAGGGCCATGATCTACTAGACTTTACTATATTAGGGTAATTGAGAGGTTTCCATAAACAAGAACTTAGACAAGGAAATTAAGCCAGGCTATTGGATAAGATGAAAGAGTAATGCCAAACTAGGCTTAAAGCAATGGTTGTAGACAAGGTATAGGTATTGGAACATCAAGAAGATAGGCATCACTGGTACAAATAGGATAAAGGTGTTAAAATATAAAGAAAGCGATCATCAGCTCAGTATATAACAGGGTATCAAGCTTTAGGGTAAGGATAGGGTTATCAAACAATCATGAATGTAATTAAGAAATGATTGGCTTTTAGGTATCAAGATAAAGTTTCTATCGAGGTTATTTCAAGAGTTGAATTCAAAGCATCAGGGTGCAACATCAAGATTTCTCAGGGATCAATAGCATGATAAACAAAAGGATTAATAAGATATTATAACGCATCTCTAATTTATCATGGCATTAAACTATCATGAAAGACTTTTGAACTACTTGCAATATGTACTCGAGGGTTCATGGCATTTCTATGTAACTCAAAGATAAACAAAAGATACTCTTGATTTAAATATATCAAAATGACTCAGGATAATTGCATCGATATATATATGAACTGTTTACAGTAAATGCGAAGGTCAAGTTGAATCACTTGCCTTGAGATAGACTGGTCTGGTCTGACTGGTAGGAGCAACAACTGGAGCTTCACTCGACTTTTATGGCAAGTTTTCCCTCGTCTCGAGATCCTACATAATAATAATAATCCTCATTATAATATATTCTTTCCATCTTAACCTATTTACAACCCGAAATTAAACATGGATGGCACTTAGGCCTATACGCACTTAATTCATATCCACCTTTATATTTTCAAATGTACACATGTAGCCACATAATCACATATCGTATATTAATACCAAATAACATCATATACACCATAATGCCACACTAGGCTTGGATGATCTCGACTCACCACTCAAGTTACTTGGTCGCTAACTAAACGAAGTCTTCGAATTTGGGCTTCCTAACTCAATGTGCCTTTCCTAAATTATCCAAAACCTATTGACCCTCACTTGTGCCTTTTGTTCTACTGACCTTATACTATCTTACAACTATGATGGTCGACCTAATACTCACTTCTAAGTGTCCTAAAACTATGCGATAAGTGAAAGTGCTCACTGGTGCAAATTTCAGAATGGTAACTAAGGTTTCTTGAGTGCATTAGACACTCTTAAACTACAAGTTTTTCTTCAAAATTTTTACACAAGACTCTCCTGACCTAAGGGCATCTCACAAGCTTGATGTGGCTCAAAGGCCTGGCTTGGGCCTTCTTGGGCCTAAGCTAAAAGTCCAAGGTTCCCCTGTTTTTCTGGGCAGAAAATGCCCTGACTTGAATTAACTTGTGACACGTGGTTCTAGCTCATATCCTATGAACTATGGTTGGAAAAACTTCTCTGACACACCCTCTAACTAAGGCCCAATTGGGCCTAATGAGGGCCTACCCATGACATGGCCAAATCTCCCTATTTCTAAGTTGTAACAAAACTGTCCCCTGCTGGACAGATTTTGTTATTCTACTTGTGCACCTAACCAAATGACATGCAAACCTCCAATCAACTCCTAAAACCTATTATATATTCCACATACTAACTTCTGGTGGCTTGGGCCTCAAAGTGCACATCAATGACATGGTCAAAACTCACTCTAAACCTCAGGGTACTAAACTGATTTTTCTGCAGAAACTATAACTCTCATTTTCCAAGGTTTTGACTTGACAAACCCAATTAACAACAACTAAATACTTAAACCAAGACCTATACTTGGTATTCTACTGAACTAACTCCCTTTTTCTCAAAATAACCTTGGTGAGATCATCCTTACCTAAGGTGCAACTATGGCAAAACGAAAGAGACTACTCTTAACAAATCGCAAATCTTCATGCTTTTGAAACAACAAGATATATATTTTTATAAAAGATAACCACAATTTATTACCATGCAACAAGAAGCATAAATCAATATTATCACATTATTCCTACTGAAATTAAGGCTCACTAACAAAATCTTTTCCAAATGATCAAAATCTTACAACAAACTAAGAGAATCCCACATGCATGCATGCCTTCGGGTTTTTCAAACCAAACAACATATTTTCTACATATATTCCATCTTAAAATTGACATGCAAGCCTAGCATAAGGTATACCTAGATGATCACTTAGCATGCAAGGAGTTTTATCAAATTTTCACCACAAAATTCAAGTCATTATCACATAAACATGCAAAAATTGAACAAAACAACAAGAATGATTTCAAGGACCATTCATTCGGCTCCCATATGGTCATGGCCGAATGAAATGGATGGAAATGGCCATTAAATCATCAAGAGTTTCCTTCTCAAGACTTGGCACTTATCCATTCATTGTAGTCCTCTCAAAAACAACCTTAAATCCATAAGAATCAAGATTGTATTTTGAGTTTCACTAAAACCTTTACATGCAACCCTTAAACTTAAACTTTCTACTCAAAACTCTTTGAAATATGAATGATCATGGTATGGAAGATAACATTTACTTGTATAAAGAGTAGAAGCTTGGTGGAGAAATGAAAAAAAAATGGGGAGGGGTGGTTCTCGGCTAAAGGCCGAGAGTGAGAGAGTGAGAGCCGAGAGTGAGGGAGGAGGAGGGAGAGAAGAGTGAGTGTGGTGTGGGTGATGAGTAAAAATGATCATGACTTTGCTTGTCTTATGGTTTTTGTATTGGCAAAAGTGAGTGGAATTAGGAATTGACATGATTAGCCTTCCACTTGAACTTGGTTGAATTTGCATGCAAGGGTAAAGAAGGTATTTGGCTAGGAAATAAGAGTTAGTGGGGTGGTTATTGACTCTTTAGCCCTTTTGGAATGTATGGAAGGAATTTGCATGCAAGGATAACTATGGAATTTGCTAATTATATTTATAAAGATTTATTTTTATAAAATAAAACACAAGTTCAAAAATTATAAAATTTATACCATAAAATAACTTGGATTTTTAGAGATTTTATAAAGTCACTTTCAAAATTTGTGAACAAAATATCTTTTAAAAGAAAATTTCTCCAAGGCTTAGAATATTCCTTATAAATCAAAAGTAAAGGAAATAATTAAAATTTTGCTTTGAAAAAAAATCATGTATTACACATAAAAATTTTATAATGCAGAAATTCTCGCTTACACAATCGTACAATAATTGAACATATTTTTATTTGGCTTTAATATTATACCAAATCCACAATTAATATTACACGAAAATGCCGGTCGTAACATATAAAGATATCCAATAGTTTTTTATTTTTATCGTAGAGAACCCGCAGCCGCTACCATTCGGGTGCGCACTATGTAAACCCCGCGGGCACACGTAATAGCTTGCAAACCACGTGAACCCGGGTAAACCACATTTAAGCGACATGCTCTGGCTCAGGAGGCATAATCATAAATTCTCCTCCCATGGGATTCGAACATGTGACCAAGAGGATAGTTTAATATTAAAATATTTTTTTAATCTAAATTTTAATAATTTTATATTAGTATTATATTTGACATGAGAACCGCTCAAACTAAATTTTGTCCAAATCGGCTCAAATTAAATTTTATCTAAATTATAATAATTTTTTTTATTAGTATTGTGTTTGACAGGAGCGTGGATCAAATTAATTTTTATCTAAATTATAATATTTTTTATTAGTATTGCATTTGACGGAAAGACGACTTAAACTAAATATTATCTAAATTATAATAATTTTTAATAAGTATTGTGTTTGACAGGAGTGCGCCTCAAACTAATATTTATCTAAATCATACTAAATTTATATTAGAATTGTGTTTGACGGGAGAGCGGATCAAACTAATTTTAATGTAAATTATAATATTAGTTCATATTAGAATTTATCTAATTTGTTCTTTCTATTTCAACAGGTGTCGGTCAAACAAAATATCATAATTAGTACGATTATTATCTACTTAAGATGACCTGATATAAATTGGTATCATGAAGAAAAATGTATGCAGTTTTGTTTTATTATGTATACTATATCGGGTGTCGGCCTAGCAAAGCGTGACACAAAACTAGAAATAATTATAAATAATTATTTTATTATATTTCATGTTTTTCTTAAATAATTTTCCTATGATTTTTTTAATTAATTTTTAGGGTCGCTGTGCAGCGCGACTTTGTTGATTAGTTTATTTATTTATATATATAAAGGAAAATCCCGAAAACTCTAAATCGTTCGAAAAATATTTATCTTTTTTTAGAGTTTCAATATTTTAAATAATAAAAATTAGAACTTCCTTTTCCGATTCTATTTCTAGAAAATATAATGGTAATTAATAAAGTCCCATTTAGGGTAGAAAAACACTCAAAAGAATTATAAACCATCTTTATCTTCTTTAAATCCTATATAAAGTGATTTTCGTTCCACAAGAACAATAAGTCTACATATGACTTCGTTTTATGATTTTATTTAGCACTTTCATGTTTCTTTTGAATTTTCATTATCAAGTTTATGACTTACTAACCAATATCTCGTGCGATGCAACGTTTATCTTTTCAATTTTAATTTTTTTAATTTTTTTTTAAATTTTATATTGTGTATATATAGTTATTTCTGACACTGTTGCATTATTGTTGTAATTTTTTGTATAGTTTTTTATAATACTGTTGTAATAAATATGCATATATAACACATGTTTTGCAGGCTACTGCGTGAGCCCGTAGGGTTTACCCAGCGCGCGGCCGAAGGGTAGCGGTTGGGTTACCTACGATAAAAAATAAAAAATAATATTCACATATTAAAAAATATATTGATAAGAAATTAATTTACAGCTATATATTGTAAAATATCAATTCATATCATGTAACACCCCCAGATCCGGGGTCGGGGATCCGGGTTGTCACGGTCTTTCTTTCCACAATATCACTTCACTTAATTAATAATAAATAACCTCATACTGTGACCCCACACTAACACACACCACAACCCGTTATAGTCTCAGAGATGAAATTGAAATAAGTACAAGTCTTTGAATCCACAATTTAAAATTATTACAACCCAAAATGATTACTTGATAAATTTACAGTTAATTGCCATTATCTGCCACAAGTTATAATTATACATAATTGATTCTCCAAAAGCAGATGGTCTAATCTACAATAGATCTACCTCTGCAGCTATAGCAGCTACGACATCAACGGGAAGACGCGGAACGCTTTCCACGCGCTTGCGCTGGGTCTGCTGGAGTCTGGCCATCTTTCCTAACTGTTGTTGTGTGATGAAGAAATAAAGCAAGAGTGAGCCTTACAGCTCGCAAGATAATATATAGTGATAACAATAATATAAGTATCTAAATGGATACTTACTAGAATCTTTTATCGTGTGTAAGATAATTACTAGTATATACTTACTAGTATATGAGCCTTCTCATAGTACTCATGAAAGTCTTGGTCAAAAGAAATGAACCAAGTTTGATATCTTAATGCGATGAAGTCGCAAAATATTCAGTATATATACATATATACTTTTCAAAATATTGGAAGTCCTCTTCCATGCATAATATACACAAAATCCCAGTGTATAACTGTATAAAAATATCGTTGCAAGGTGATCTCATATATCTAACCTTGTCTCAACGTTTTTCTGAAAATCTTTGTCATTCATAAGACAATTATTAATTAGATATAAGTTTAAAAGATGAGGTTACCAAATACCCCAATATACTTATATCTTTCCCAATACTACTTGAACTACCACCATTCAAGTTATAATCAGTTTCAAAAGTTCATCCCACTGATGAGACCACAAGATAAGACTTGAATAGATTCAATCTTTGAAATATTATTGAATGAAAAAGTTATGAGATACTTTATTTAGTCCCGATATATATATAACCACATATATATATCCCTTTAAACATTTCCTGGAACCTCTGTTATGTGAAGTATGAACAGAGTTCGAAACATCCAATGAATTTTGGAAAGGAAAAGAATTTTGGCATAAACCCGATATCTTGCTGATCAGGCAAAGATACCAATAAGTAACCTTTTCTACTAGTAGATGGACGAATTCCCCACTGGTCATCACCCTGGTCATAATTAAGACCTATGCTGGACTGCCACTCAGCCACTTATGCATTTGATGGACTCCCACTGAGCCACTTACACAATAATAGACCGTACCCCGGCCTGTCGCTTATGCCGACTCAATGAGAGGGGCTTACTTCCCGAACGTTGGGCAAGTAATCAATTCATTTACCAAATCTGCAACCTTGTTGCGAATATAAAATACACCACAGAGCCGGATTCCCCAGGTTTTGAGCGAGTATTTAAATCCCCTTAAAAGGAAGATCTTAAATATAAAAATGAGTTTTTGGGATCCGCTCTGACTTTTAAAAATCATTTTGAAGACTCGAAAACACTTTAAAGAGTGTTTGGAGTAAGGCTGATTTAATGAAGTAAATCAGTCCCCAGAATATTTTAGAAAATGACTGAATATTATTATCTTAAATAATATTCCCATAAAGAATAATCTTTATAAAAATAATTGAAGTAGAAGTATTAACTTATACTTGAAATAAACATTAAATAACCAAAGATATACTTATATGAAAGTATTATCTTTATTTGAATAATCGAAAATAAGTTTGATTATTAACACCTTATTCTTTAATAGAATAAAGAATATAATTCAGTACATAATCGGAGTCATAGATCCTCAAATGAATATTCAAATAATATTCAATAAATAATATAAACTGAGTCATAAACCCTCGAATGAATATTCAAATAATATTCAAATAATAAAATAAACTGAGTCATAAGCCCTCGAATGAATATTCAAATAATATTCAAATAATAAAATAAACTGAGTCATAAGCCCTCGAATGAATATTCAAATAATATTCAAATAATAAAATAAACTGAGTCATAAGCCCTCGAATGAATATTCAAATAATATTCAAATAATAAAATAAACTGAGTCATAAGCCCTCGAATGAATATTCAAATAATATTCAAATAATAAAATAAAGGTATCGAATAAACCTTATTCGATCCATAGTTTTAAAAACTATATCCATATATATATATATATAAATATATATATATAATATACTCGGGAACATCGACTCCCGGTTTAGAAATATGTTCACCTTTTATCCCCTATACTAAGGGTATACGCAACTACTTGCTTATTTCTAGCATAGGTATTATGCAACTATAAGCACTGAAATCAACAGATAGATAACCAGATTACGAAACAGACATGCATATATACCATATTAGCATGCTCCAATATATCGCAAAATTTGCTAATAACAATCATGCAATATCCCAAGATAATGCATATACATATATTTACATCACAACAACAGTATAACGGGTAGAAAACTTGCCTGAGCGACTGGGGGTTACGAATGGCTCGGGACGAGTCTGGTAACCTATAAACAACAAGTAAGTTGGAATTAAACCAAAGTCACTTGTGAATCTATACTTTAACTAACTTAGACTCTAACGCTTGTTTTGCGCTCACTGATTCGCTTAAGTCACTCGGGTACCCTCGGCTCCACCATTTTTAATAATTTAACCTTTACGAGTTTTAAAGCGATTCCTTCGCGAGTGACTTACCAACTGCCTAAAACACTTACCATAAATGTTTCATGCATTAATTAACCCTTTTTGGTCTTTAACCTACATTTCAAAGTAAGGCGAGGGAAAAAGTTTCGATCGCGAAACGCCGTTACTTGAAACGGTCGTTTCTCCTAAACCGTAAATCGGAATCGAACGAACTACATATCAAAACGAAGCTCGTAACATGAGCTATCTAAACATGGCAGTGGTCACAATCTAGCAGGGGGTTCTCGGGTCCTAATGCTATGCACAAAAACAGTCCAAAGAAAATCGGACGTTACGACGGCTATGTTTACGCGATTTCCCATTTTTTTTAAACCATTCAAACCCATTCCAAATCAACCCCAAATCCAACCTCAAATCCATCATACAACAATCATCCATCCTTATCACATCATAACAACCCCAACAAATCCATATTAACCATTTATACTTATTCCTCACATGAACTAAAAGCTTTACTTAGGTTCTTTAACTAATTACCAAGATTTACAACTCCAACAATACAACAAAACCAACTAATCTCTACAAACTCAACCAAACTTCAACCAATCAAGCATCATGCCTCACATATGCTATATCAAACACATTCAATCCTAATTACTCAAAACTAAAGCTAGGGTTTGTAGTTTATACCTTCCTTGGAGAGTGGAGAATCAAGAGGATGGCTTGGAATCACCTTTAAAGCCCTTAACCAAGCTTAATCTAAACAAAACTTCAAGAACACAAATTTTAGTTCTTGAAAACACTATTCACCATCTTCTTTGATGATTTATAGAAAAAGATTGGCTTGGAATTAGAAGCTTAAACTTATAGGAAGTATGTAACTTAACTAGGAGGAGCTAGGATAATTACCTTGGAAAATAACAAGTGGAGGAGCTTGGACTTCCCATTTCTTAAGAAACCACCCGAGAGCTTCATGAACAAGCCTTGGTTGCTTTTGATTTTTGATGAAAATGGTTTTTGCTTGGCTTGGTTGCTTGGTTTTTGTGCTTGCTTTAGCAAATTACTACCTTGCCCTTGAATTTGTGTGGTTCTTATTCAACCACACCTCCTTCCTTCCTATGTCATGCTTACCTCATCCTCATGATGTCATCCTTCCTTCCTTGTCTTCTTTCTATTGGTTGGATGACATCATTCCCATTAATCCCTTTGATTAACTTCCTAATCGTTTGCCTAATGACCGCTGATCTGCTATACGGTTCGCTTAACTTTCGTTCTCGTTTTATCGTTTGAAGGATCATACCCGGGATCTTATTACTTAGGTTCCCTTAACCTTTCTCAATATATTATATTCCTTCTATGATCCTCTTTTATAATCCTTTAATTTAAATCCTTTTTATCCTGTTACCTTATACTCAATTCTCTCCGTATATTGTGGATTTCCGGGAAAAATCAAAGTGTTCGGATTTGGATTCTGACGATCTTTACATACACTTATATACTTCATAGAGTACTAATAATATCCCATAAGATCAATAACAGAACCCCTACATAGCGTGGCATGAAAAGTTTTCTCGTTCAGCAAAAACACTATTCATAAGGGTTTCAAAAATTTCCAAAATTGGGGTTATTACATATCATACCCACTATTATATAATTATATCATATATTGGTTTTTTAATAGTAGTAAAAATAATATAATCTTTTTATATTTATGAATTGTTAAATATGTAAATATATTATATTTAGGATTGTATTAGAGTGTTGGATCGCAATCTGTATTTCAGTAATCATTTTTTATTTATGATTGTATTAAAAAAATTACATATTCTAATAAGATATAATCTTAACCATCTGTTTTTTATTTTATCAAATCTAGCAGTTAAGATTGTTTTAGCGGTACATGACCAAAATTTTGGATAACAAGTACCTCACGATCATTATATATTATATATAAAGGATATAATGATTCTGCTTATAAATGCTTTTACTTATACATTATTATTTAAGGATCGTCTTTATACCGAAAATTTAGCTTCAACTTTCTCAAAATCTCATGTTCTTTTTTACCTTCCCACATTAATCACATTCCTCGATTCATATATGTTTTTTTGAAAATTTCGTACTTGCATTATTTTAATTCCCCTCAAGGGCAAGATTACATAATAGAAAATCAGGAGCACTAAAGCACCACTCCTTAATACATGACATTGAATAAGCAGCTTGTGCTAATGAATGGGCTACACTATTCGTAGATCGGTGAACAAACACAACTAACACTTCTACAAAGTGTTTGAGCAAATCTTGATTATCCTCAACGAGCGTATGAAATGTCGATCTTCCTTGGAACCCATGCAGTGCATCAACTAAGAATTTAACATCCGACTCAAAGATATATTTATACGATCTCCACTCTTGCATCCAAGACGAAGCCTCCTTGAAACTTAAGGCTTATTCTTCCCTCGCAAATGGTCGACCTCGCATTATATTCGTTCGGCTCGAAGAAAAACTCTATGTTCATCCCGCACTATACAACCCACTCCCACCTCATTCCCTTGATTACAAGCTGTATCTATATTAATTATAATACACCCAGGCGGAGGCTTGCACCACTTTCTACTCTGACCTTGACCAGTGTCATGATTACGTCCTTCTTCGTCTCGAGCTTTATCCCACTCCACAAGCATGTTAGAAGCCATTTATTTAATGCCAAATGTTGAAATGTACGCCTTCTCCCATACCCATCTATTCCTTCTACTCCACAAGCACCAACACAACAACACAATCATCATGCAATGCTGATCACTATTTAATTCAAACGCTCATCGCATCACATTTATAACCGTATCACTACCATCAGCCAATATACTATTTTGTAATCCCACTAATGCCCAAACCTCCTTAACAAAAACACAGTTGAACAACACATGTACATCTGTTTTTGTATGATCTTGACACCAAGAGCATAAATGCGATATATTGACCCAGTTTGTACCGTAGAGCATTTGTTGTGGGTAACACGCCCCTAGCTGCACGCTAAACTAGATTAGTGGCCTTACCTGGAAGTTTCAATCACCATAGCTTCATCTAGAACATCCTGTCTATGCATTCTGATTCACCCCTTAACCGTCTATACCTACTTTTAACCAAAAAGTTACCATCATCCTTCAAAATCCAGTACTGATCTTCCAGTTTATTACTCCTGGGAATTGGAACTTGTTGTATAAGTTTCTTGCCACGCTCGTTACACAAAACCTGTAAAATTTCTACATCCCATCACGTCTTAGTAACATCCATAAAATTCTGCACCATTACTTGTTTCTACATCCCATCTATTCCTTCATCCCTCCTCGGAATTTCTACGCCTGCTCCCATACCCAATTATTGACACACTTCTCTTCTATTCTCAGTTTCATGTTTCTTTTAAATTTTCATTATCAAGATTATGACTTACTAGCTAATACCTCGTGCGATGCAATGTTTTTAAATTTTACCTTTTTAATTTTTTATAATTTATTTTTAAATTTTTTAATGTGTGTATATAGTTATTTTTGACACTGTTGCATTATTGTTTTTATTTTTTTATAGTTTTTTGTAATATTGTTGTAACAAATATGCATATATTGAAAAATATATTGATAAGAAATTAAATTATAGCTATATATTGTAAAATATTAATCATATTATATCCACTATTATATAATTATATCATATATTAGTTTTTTATAGTAGTAAAAATAATATAATCTTTATAGATTTATGATTGGTTACATATGTAAATATTATTCTTTAACAATCTAACAATAAAATTACAGAAGGGGGGGGCTTGAATGTAATTCTTGGTTTCTTTTGGAAATTAAGAAAACTCTTTACCAACATATATATGTGTTTGAATATGCAAGTGTGCGGAAATGAAATATATAAGTATTCAAAACATAAAGTAATTAAACACAAAGATTTAAAAACTTTCTGGTGGATTGATCTTTTCCACCAGAGATATATTGATTGAGACCTCTGTGATGCAAGAATGCACATAGCTGCTTACAAGTAAAGTGACAAAGAAAGAAAATGAGAAATTCCTTACAGATGTAGCTTTTTCTATTTCTCAATTCAATCGATTATTACTCTACTTGCTACTCTTGGTTTATATATCACCAAGTTACATATGAAAAAGACAAACATATATGTTAGACCCTTAATAAACTGTATAGGGGGGGGGGTGAATACAGTTAATACAATCTATTTGACAAAGCTTCAACATAATCAACAGTTTTTATATTAATTGATAAAAACTTATTACAAACGTACTATCTCGAAAGGATGAACAATTATCCTTGAGAGCTGCTAGGTTATGTGAAAGATATAACAATGTCGCAGTGTTTATAGCATGAACCTAATTTATGCTTTATATCGAGCACAACTATACAATGTATAAGGAATCCTATTCTATCAATAACAAGAAAACCTATACAATTGCTTCTGAGATAAAGTCCTTCACCGCCTTGAGTTCCCGTTTCCTTTTCCTTATCGAAGATCAACTGTTGTGACAAATACTGATTTCATCATCCATTGACATCATCATCAGTTGATATCATCATCCGTCAATATCATCATCCATTGACATCATCATCATCCATTGATATAAGTTATGATGTGAACTTCTGGTAGTTTCTGCTTGATATCATCAATTACTCCTAACAATCTCCCCCAAATTGTTCATTATGGAAATATGGACAAGTTCCAGTTGATGATGTCAAAACTATCTAAATGCAGGAATCAAGTATGCATAATCATTCTTACTTCAGTGAATATCAGACTCTACTCTTCATCCTGAACTGCTTCTTTAACTTGAGCAATGTCAGAGGTTAATTCCAGTTCATCAGCTCAGAATGCTCCATTAATCTTCTTTCTTTGGTGAGCTTGGCTGATTTCTTCTTCTTTACAATTTTCTTCAATATCATGAGCTAGAACTACTGTATAGATTGGATCTATCAGTGTTTGAGATTTAGATTCCTTAGATACTGACTTCTTTTTTGCAACAGTTTTGGATTGAGGCTTTGAAATCTTTGACTTTTCATCTATTTTCTCTTTTCCTTTAAGTTT
Organism: Apium graveolens; assembly: GCF_009905375.1. Classification (NCBI taxonomy): domain Eukaryota; kingdom Viridiplantae; phylum Streptophyta; class Magnoliopsida; order Apiales; family Apiaceae; genus Apium; species Apium graveolens. The sequence continues at coordinate 138,094,629 of NC_133650.1, read as the reverse complement.
CTTGTCAGCAGTTCCAATAACTTGTGATCTGAGAGATCTTTCATCTTCTGCCTAACTGATTTCCCTTATAACTATACCTCTGGTTGGTCTGTTAGAAGGATCATCTTCATAAAGTACTTGAGAAATAACAACAATATCAGTATTTGTTGGCTTAATAGAATTCTTCAAGTCTTCCTCCATTTGCCTTAGCTGTTCAAGATCAACTCCGGGATTTTCTTTTGCAAATATTCTTCTACTCACCTCAGAGTCAAATAATTGAATCTTTGGATCCTTGTAGAACTGAGTTGTCTTTCTTCCTTTAACTTTCAGAGTTTGAAGATATTGACTTGCTTCAGAACTAGCTTCAATCTCCAGAATACCTTGGTCTTCATCAGAAACAATTGTGACTTGTGAAGATTGTTGCGTTTTAGTAGTCACAGTCAAATCTTTTACTCTTCTTTCATTCCTCTTACTTTCTCATCTTGTCTAGACTAAAATTTAGTGATTGCTTTTGATGAACCACTAACTCCAACTAGATCTGCACCTCTTCTTTTTTTATTATCCTTCTATCCCTCCTTATTACCTCCATCAGGATTTTCATCATTGGTACTTGTCAATGTCAGCTTCTTGTATTTGGATTTAACAATTTTCTGCCCCTTTTTGGCATCATCACCAATAAGTAGAGAAAGAATTAGCTCCATTGAATTATGTACTTCTATAAATTGATCAGACATTTGAGTTTGTTTAGCTTCCAATCTAGCTTGACTGGCTTCAATTACAGTTTGCTTGATAACTATTGATTCTTTGATATGATTATTTTAGTAATTGTTATTTCATGAGTTGTGTGTGAGGATCTGATAACTAAAGTTGATGCTTTCAGATGATTCAATATATCAAGATTTGTAATCTCATGTTTAGTAGTTTCTATATGTGCAACAGCTTGTGTTAGGAAATAGGATATGTATCATCTTTCCAATGAGCATTCCAGAGATTATGAGAATAATCCTACTTCTTCTTAGCATCTAACTCTTTTATTTTCTATTGTCTCACATGCATATGCATATCTTCAGGGAAGAAAAGATCATAAATAGCATGAGAAATATTAGCTTATTCACCATCATTAGATTCTTTAATAGCAACTGGATTTTACACTAGTTGCTGAACTTCATCACCAGCATCAGCATGTAGAATAGAATTAGAAATTGGTGCAGTATATGATCCAGTAGCTTCAGAAGCTTCCACACCTTCAGCAGTTAACTCCACATCTTCAAGTATTGTAGATAAATGAATTGGAGCTTCAAAATTAACTTCCAGGACCTCAGTTCCTATAGAATTCTGTAGTGATTCTGAAATGGACGAAACTTTATGAATGGATTGTTGTGCTACAACATCTTCAGCAACAACAGGGATTTCCTCAGGTGATGGAAAAGTAGAGTAAATGGACTATTTTTCAGTAAAAAATAGGGATTGTCTCATGTGGTGGAATAGTAGAATGTATGGACTACAAGAAAGTATTTGTACTTTGACTAGCAAGGAGATTAATAGCCCTTGGTAAGTTATAGTTTACTTGAGGTTCAACAGACTGTTGTTCAACATCTGTTTCTTTAGAACTCTGAGCACATGCACACATATAGCAAATAAAACTTAATCTCTCTATTCTTCTACTATAGTCTCACTACTCCTCACACCTCACATCTCATGACTTTTAATAGTCAGAGCTTCCTCAGAAGGATTACTAAATCTTATCTCTCATCTACCTCTCCTTTTGCCAGGAAGGATACAACATCTCTTAAATTCTGTTTTTCTCTCAACCGTTTCACACATCTCACAGAAAAAGGCTCAGAAAGATTGTCCTACAGAAATAAGAGGTGGCTAAAGAAGGTTGATCTGTGGTCATACAACTAGAGATAGTCCTTAAATAAGGTTTAGAAGTAATCATGCCAATAGGTTTTATATCATGAAAAATATAATAAATGATGAAAGAACTAGATCAGTATTTAGAATAAATGCTGATAAAGTAATAACATTATTTATATCTTGTGAATTCATAATTAAGCTCACAGTTAATACTGTGGTTATGACAGTTGTTGTTCATCAATAATGAGAACCTCCATTTGAATTGAAGAGGATTTGATCAGGTTACTGTCATGTACCATAATCTCAAACCTTGTTCTTGTTGCAAAGAACTAACACTTGAATGTGTTTATTGAAAGCTATCATAGAGTCTTTAGTAAAAACTGATGAAACCTCTATGTCTTTGTTAGTATCATTAAGATCTACCACAACAAGTAGTCTCTAACCAACTAAATGTTATTTCTAAGTGGTGAACACAATTCAAGAATTATGTCACTTTATTTTTAGCAATATTTGAGAAAAGAATTCAAGTGTATCAGTTGTGAGAAGAAATTTAAGATTTAAGATGTATAACTTTAAGAATTGAGTATGAACAACTTTCTTGAATTAGAAAAGAAAGTCTCAAAAGTATGTCTTGAAAAGACATTTTGGATAGTTAAGTACACTCAAAGATAATAATCCTTATTAATTTAGAATTAAATCTTCCATAAATTTCTTCTTTAACAACAATTACCTCATGTAATGCTTAATCTGTACTGAAGTGCACATAAACTTTAAACATAGATTAGTTTATTCACATGCACTATTAAAAACATCTGAAGTTTAGCATGCAGTACTGATTTGGATATAACATTTAAAAGTATTCAAGCACACACACAAAAAAGTAAACAAGTAGTCAAATAAGATAGCAAAGAAGCTTAAATATTTTCATTCATTAAGAAGAAGATGAATACAAAGCAGAATCATAAAATAGTCCTAACACAAGCTAGAAACTATTCCTAGAAACTAGCCCATCTTTAATTTCTTCAGAGCTTCTTGCTTCTTCATGGCTCGGCGGTGATAAATTTCCAAGATAGTCTTTGCAAGAGAAATAATATTCTCTTGCAACTCAAGAGATTCAAGTCTCCGCTGCTCAGCCTCTTTGGCTAAGCGTTCATCCTCAAGAGTAATTTCCAACTGAAACAATTGGAGATCCACTCGTTGATCACTTGACAACTCCCCGTATACTGATGATCGAACATCATGAGGACTAAAAATTTGATTGTTAATGTTGACTCTATGTCCCCAGGGGACATAATAGACACGACCCTTTTCGAACTTAAAAACTGGATGGTAAGTTCCAGCAATAGTGCGAGTATTAAACAAACGTTGAGCCATGAACATTTGAGAAGTTAAGGAGTTGTGTTCAAGAAGTCTTGAAATATGAGTGTTTGAAGTGAAAGGTCAGTAGTTTTGAAAGTGGAGGGTTTTATTTATAGAAGAGAAGTTAGAAACTGAAGAGAATCTTTAATTAACCATGTAATAATTATTCATAATGCAAATACACGATTACGTGTATCTAGGTAAACAAGAAGTAATCTCTCTCTTCAGATTCCTATTCCCAATGTAAGTATTCAAGTATTACAAGATACTTGATTCAGTAGCTAACCTATTTATGAAATTAAAAGATATTCCACTAACTCACTGATTAATTTAAAATACCTTTAAATAATTTATTTCAAATAAATTCAAAATAATCAAAGAAGTATAATAGTCAATTACAGCTATCAGGACTTATCAGTCAAAACTGGGTTGACCAATATCAGAATTTATCAACTATTAACATAAACTATTAGCCAAAGCAAGTTTAATTAATAACAGAGCATGTAAGCATTATCAGTAGTTCAACATGCAGTTTTCACATAAGATCATTTAGCACAATTTGCATGTTATCATGGCATCAACATTTAGCACAATAATCAGTATCTAACAAGTACTGACATATAATAAGATACCATGCTTCAAAAATATCACCAGACATAATTATCAGAGTTTGAGAATTGTCCCGATATCATTCCCAATTCATTCACCAATCTTGTGAATATAGCTTCACAGAGAGGCTTGGTGAATATATCTGCTACTTGCTGATCTATTGGAACAAAGACCAATTCCACTGTACCTGCTTCTACATGTTCCCTTATGAAATGGTACCTGATGCTGATGTGCTTAGTCATTGAATGTTGCACTGGATTTCCTGTCATTGCAATAGCACTTTGATTATCATAATATATAGGAATAGAAGAATAGTCTAACCCATAATCCAGTAACTGAATCTTCATCCATAGAATCTGAGCACAACAGCTTCCTGCAGCAATGTATTCTACTTCTACAGTTGATGTGGAAATTGAATTTTGTTTCTTGCTATACCAAGAAACCAATCTGCCACAAAGGAATTGGCAACTTCCACAAGTGCTTTTCCTGTCTATTTTGTATCCTGCAAAATCAGCATCTGAATATCCAATTAGCATAAAGTCCGAATCTCTAGGATACCATAATCCCAGATTCATGGTGCCTTTGAGATACTTAAAGATTCTTTTCATAACTAATAGATGAGGTTCTCTAGGATCAGCTTGGAACCTTGCACGAAGATATGTAACATACATGATATCAGGTCTACTAGCAGTCAGATATAGGAGTGAGCCAATCACACCTCTATAGTTAGTTATATCTACTGAAGAACCAGTATTTAAATCTAACTTGGTTGCAGTGGCCATGAGAGTTGATGTAGTTAAGCACTCTTGCATTTCAAATCTTTTGAGTAAATTCCTGGTGTATTTGGATTGATTTATGAAGATCTCTTCATCAGTCTGTTTAGCTTGTAACCCCAGGAAATAACTCAATTCTCCCATCATACTTATTTGATATCTGGACTGCATTAGCTTTGCAAATTCATTGAGTTCCTCTTGTATTGTTGTGACCTAGTTAGCATCTTGCAGAGTTTCTTCAACCTTCTTAGGTTCAGTTTGAGATAGAAAAGAATGGTAGAGACATTCATTCTGAGTGGTTTTTCTTGTTCTTACAGCACTGTCAGGGTTTCTAATGATTAAGTCAGGTGTGTGTGACTTAAACCATTTTCTTTCAGATGGAAGTTGACTGCTTGAAGATGAACCTCTCCTTGATCCATGAAATCTCTATTATTTCTTTAATTTGTACCACTATTATTTCCTGATGCTCCCCCTGAATCAGTGTTCCCATTGCTATCGATATTTGACTCATCAGAATTTGAGGAATATGAGTCTGATGATCTTTTTGTAGGGTTTTTTTGGCACATAAACGCAACAAAAACATAAATTTAATTCTTAAAAAATCGAAACCCTCTGCAGGATCCATGCGAAAAATAATATTTAATTCGTAGTTCAGTATGTTTACCTTAAGAAGCTTTACGTTAATGGAAAGATGGAGGTCTTGAATGATCACCACGTAGCCCGTCGCTGGAACGATCTACGCCTTGAAGGTATCCACACGAATGATCGCCCGGAGGATGGGCGCGTACGAGCACATTCTTGAGGCCGCCTTCTTGCTCTCTCTATCTCTCTTCAAGCTTCTAGGGTTTATGTTTTATCAAATAAAATGTGTAACCCTAATTCTATTAGAAAAAGATATTATATAGGCAAGAACTATTGGGCCTCCAACCCTAAACTTAATTTTAGAGTTATTATTATTATTAAATTCGAAATTCTAATTATTGTATTATTTGAAAGAGATGTGTCCTAAGTCCAATCATGTATGATGATTTAGGAATAACTTTTATGTAATCTATTTGTGAAATAAATAATTGATTAGCAGATTTAATAATTGATTAAATGATATTTAATTAATTCTTAATATTATTAATTAAGAATATAATTTTGGAAATTAAATCAAGTGAGAGAATTATTTTTCTAAAGTGTTTAGAAAAGGGATTAATGATTAAAATGTGTTTTAATTATTAGTTAATTGGTTAATAAGAATAATCAATTAAAGGGTTAATAATAATAATATTTTATGGAAAATTTTCAGCTGAAAATTTTACCTATAAATATACTATTATAAACCCTATTTGCCTCAACCCAAATAATTAACCCTAATTCTAAAGTAGAACAAGAGGGAGGCAACTAATTCCCTCAACCTCTTCCTCCTCTACCACATTATAATCTTGGTGGATACCGGTGGAGTGCTTCACACTTGAGGAGCAGCTGCTAGGGATTTTCGTTCATCATTCTTGGATCGCTATTAAAGACCTCCATCTTTCCATTAACGTAAAGCTTCTTAAGGTAAACATACTGAACTACGAATTAAATATTATTTTTCGCATGGATCCTGCGGAGGGTTTCGGTTTTTTTAAGATTTAAATTTACGTTTTCTTTGCGTTTATGTGCTAAAACCCCTTCAATGGTATCAGAGCTACTTGCGAAAAGTTTTTAATTCGTTTATGTGTTTAACTGTTTTCGATATATGAGCATGTACGTGATTCGCCATGATTTGATGTTGATATAATATGCTTATATATGTATAGTTTTGAATATATGATATTCATGTGAGTTGTATAATCATAAGATGATTATGGAATCTGTATATATACTGATAAATACATGATTTATGTTTGTTCTAATTATGAGAATCATATTAGATACGGATTCTGAATTGGCTGCTGCAGATTTGCTGAAATCTGGGTCTGGTGTCCGATTTACACAAACGAATACCCTATTCCATAGGTAAACGAGCGTCTGAACAAAACTGATAGCTAAAGCTATCAGCGACTCGTCTGTAAGGCGTTTAACGTCATTTACTGCCCGTAAATAATGATTCTTGTTTTTCTGATTTGATTCTGATTTTTTCTGATTTTTGTCATATTTTTTTTATGATTAGATCATAGATAATATGATATGTTAAGATCAGATTACGTGTTTTAACATGCTTTTATGTGTTTTATGAGCATGGTGGATGGTTATGGCCTTTCAACCTTAGTGTAATGGTTTTGGTTTTGGTTTTGGTTTTAAATACGACTTGCATGTCGTCAATCTTTGTAATCATAAATCTCGAATGTAACTCGAGTTATTCTTGTAAGTTCATTAGATTAGTTTTACTTTCAATCATGTAATGTAATTGAAGACTCAAGAAGGCTATCCAATGGAGGTGATACAAAGAAGAAGACGAGGCATACAAGAAGTCTAAACAAAGAAGAAGACTTATGTAATAAGTAGTTGTATTTATTTCCATCACCATATTAGATTGACCTTGATCTTTATCATGAGCTTGATAAAGATCACATAGGATGGGGCCATAACCAAACACATTTAATTTATTGCACTTTACATTTACTTGTTTATTTAATTTTATATATGAGATATATGCCTATGTTTACCATGCGATGATAGATTTAGGTGAACTTAAATCAATATAAGGCTTGCTCTAGAAAATCTAGAATATGAATCGTTTCTTGCCTTAACAATAATATTATGAATACAATCATGAGATTTTTGTGTTTGTGAAACACGTAATTAAATATAAATTTTCAATATTGAGAGAAAGGATGATTCTGTCAAAAGCAGATTTCTATCTGTAAGAAAGGGTATTAAGTGACGCCCCTTGACAATGCTCCCCCGATCTGGGAATCATCTGATTATCGATTATTGATTTGAAATATTTAATTTAAAAGGAAGAATCTCTTTATAATATGATTATGATTGTAACATAATATAATCCCTCTAAAATTAAATAATATCAAGTAGTAATTGGCCAATGACACAACGGGCTTGTGTCGGTCAAAGCCTTCCAACATGGTAGAAAGTAGTTCTTATTTTTAAATCATTGTCGTTTCGTGCTACAGCCGAGGGCTTTGATTTCGAAATAAGAAATACTTGTCTATTACATAAAGATGTATACATTGAATTAGAATCTAAAGTTCTTTACGTGCTACAGTCGTGGGCCGTTGGAGACTGATTCAATTGTACAAAATGTTGGGTTAGACTTGACTTAGAATATTGAGTTTGTCGTGCTACAGCCGTGACTCAATTATTCAAGAGGCTAAAGTTTTATTAGGGAATAACATAAGATGTAATTGACAAGAGTTGTCTGCCTATTGAACATCACATGATGTTTCGTGCTACAGCCGAGGTTGTGTGATGGAATGTAGGATCCCTATTCCTACTAGCATTATGAATGCTTAATTTTCACTTAGGGGTTGTATAAATTAGATAAACTAGTGGGAGCCACTTATGAATAAAGACCCGATTCATATAGTGTTTTGAAATGAAATTGAATATTTGCTAAGTGTTGTTATGTGTTCATCATTTACAAATTTACTATATTCGTTATGTCTTTTGCACTATCACTCCAGAGTATACTAGATGCTCACAAGTTGACTGGTCCTAATTTTGCTGACTGGCTTCGAAACTTGAGAATTATTCTCAGGGTTGAGAAGCTGGAATATGTGCTTGACTCACCTAAGCATACTGAATCTGCTAGCGATGCACATAATGATGAACATGTTGTGTATCGTAAGTGGAGAGATGATGCAAATGTTGCTCAATGCATCATGCTCGCTTCCATGAATATTGAGCTACAGAAGCAACATGAGCATATGGATGCTCACACTATCCTTATGCATCTACGAGAGTTGTATGATATGGCGGGGAGGATAGCTTGATATGAGATATCGAAGGAGCAGTTCGGTTGTAGGATGTCTGAGGGATCATCTGTGAATGACCATGTACTTAAGATGATCAATTTGATTGAACGTCTTGGACAACTTGGTTTTGCCATGGATGGGGAGCTGAGCCAAGACCTAGTCTTGCAATCCCTTCCGAGTTTGTTCTCGCAGTTTGTTGTGAACTTTCACATGAATAAGCTGGATGTCAGCCTGCCTGAACTCCACAACATGTTGAAGACTGCGGAATCGAATTTTCCCCCTAAGAAGAGTTCTATTCTTCTAATTGGTGAAGGTTCCAATCCTAAGAAAAGGAATAAGAACCCTTCCCAGAAAAAGAAAGTAGGTGAGAAAAAGTCGGTTTCACCAAAAGCTGAAGACCCCAAGAGCAAAGTTGTTTGCTTTCACTGTAACAAGGTGGGGCACTAGAAGAGGAACTACAAGGTTTACCTTGCAGAATTGAAGAAGAAGAAGGATAGTGAGACTACCGCTTCTGATTTAGGTATGTTCATGATCGAATTTAATATGTCACTAAGTCAAATTTCTACTTGGGTATTAGATACCGCCTGTGGTTCTCATATTTGCAATTCGTTGCAGGGACTAAGGAGAAGTAGGACTCTTGAAGAAGAGGAGGTGATTCTACGGATGGGAAATGGAGCAAGAGTTGTTGCTGAAGCTGTAGGATCATTTCATTTACATATGCCTACGAGCAAGACTATTGTTCTAAATAATTGTTATTTTGTTCCCTCGATTGTGAGGAATATTATTTCTATTCCATGTTAGACTTGGCTGGATTTTCGTTTGTTATTCAGAATAATAAATGTTCAATTCTTAGAGATAACGTTCTTTATGGAAGTGGTATTTTAAACAATGGTATGTATGAATGTGACGAAGAGCATAATTTACTATAAATTGAACATACTAATAAAAGAAAAAGGGATGATGAAAATCTCACTTTCTTGTGGCACTGCGGACTTGGTCATATTAGTGAAAATAGACTGCGGACATTGCATAAGGAAGGGTTACTTGACCCATTTGATTTTGAATCATATCCTACATGCGAGTCTTGTCTATTGGGTAAAATGACCAAATCTCCATTTAGTGGACATGGAGAGACGGCTGCAGATTTGCTAGGATTGGTACACACAGATGTATGTGGACCAATGTCTACGCAAGCCATAGGTGGATTTTCATACTTCATTGCTTTCATCGATGATCGATCTAGATTCAGATATGTATATTTGATGAAACACAAGTCTGAAGTGTTTGAAAAGTTCAAAGAATATAAGTATGAAGTGGAGAAATAAACCAAACATAGTATTATAACTCTTCGATCAGATCGAGGTGGTGAATACTTGAATGGAGAGTTTCTAGCTTATCTCAAAGAAAATGGTATAGTCTCCCAGTGGACTCCTCCATATACTCCACAGTTGAATGGGGTATCTGAAAGGAGAAATCGAACTTTGTTAGACATGGTTCGGTCCATGATGAGCTATGCGAATCTTCCAGTATTCCTATGGGGTTATGCATTGGAAACCTCAGCATATTTACTGAATAAGGTGCCTTCCAAATCTATTCCTCAAACTCCATATAAAATATGGAAAGAAAGGAAACCGAGTCTTAAACACGTTAAGATTTGGGGATGTCCAGCTTATGTCAAGAAAGTTGACCCAGATAAGCTGGAATCTCGATCTGTAAAATGTAATTTTGTGGGATATCCTAAAGAGACTTTAGGGTATTACTTTTACACCGATCATCGGGTGTTTGTCTCCAGACATGCTACCTTCTTGGAAAAGCAGTTTATCCTTGAAGGAAACAGTGGGAGCAAAATTGAACTTGATGAAGTTCAAGAAGCACAAACTACTACGGATCAAGTGGAAACACCTGTTCAGACTGAACAACCTTCTGTGGAACAGCCCATTCGTAGGTCAGGGAGAGTGTCTCGCCAACCTGAGAGGTATTATGGCCTTGTCATTGAGAATGACAATGAGTTGTGAATCATTGATGATGATGACCATGTGACCTATAATGAGGCTATGAGTACTGTTGACTCAGAGAAATGGCATAGTGCCATGAAATATGAAATGGAATCTATGTATACCAACCAAGTATGGACTCTGGTTGAGGCGCTTGAAGGTGTTAAACCTATTGGGTGCAAGTGGGTATACAAAAGAAAGTTTGGAGCAGATGGGCAGGTGGAGACCTATAAGGCCAGGCTCATGGCAAAAGGATTCAGACAAAGGCAAGGGATTGACTTTGATGAAACTTTTTTTCCTGTAGCCCTATTAAGATCAATTCGGATTTTGCTTGCGATTGTTGCTTACTACGACTATGAGATCTGGAAAATGGACGTGAAAACGGCCTTCCTCAATGGGAAACTTGAAGAGGAAGTGTATATGACACAGCCAGAGGGTTTTCTTTCCAAGGGAAATGAACACCTAGTGTGTAAGCTGTTGTGAACCATATATGGTTTAAAGCAAGCTTCTCGTAGATGGAACATCTATTTTGATGAGACAATCAAAGAGTTTGGTTTTATCAAAAACATAGATGAACCATGTGTCTACAAAAAGGTTAATGGGAGTGCGGTAACATTTCTTGTATTGTATTGAAAGAGGAGACGTCAAGAGAGTTGACACACATAACAGCGTAGCAGACCCACTCACAAAGCCATTTTCTCAAAGTCACTTTGATCGTCATAAAGACAAGATGGGTTTTAGATACCAGAGTGATTGGCTTTAGTACGAGTGGGAGATTGAAAGAGATGTGTCCTAAGTCCAATCATGTATGATGATTTAAGAATAACTTTTATGTAATCTGTTTTGATTTCATTGATATTAATAAAAGACTTGTTTTGGTTTTATTACGGGCTTTATCTATTTAAGTGTTTAAATAAGATATACCATAGTTTAGAATAAAGCTTTTTATGGATTATGATGAGATTATAATAATGAGACCTAAAAGATGATAACTCTAAACTTAAATATTTCCTGGTCGTAGGATTACTAACTGGTAATTAGTAATCTGCAAAGATCGGTACATACTATGCTTGCTTCATTATGAAGGATATATGTTCTCATAGACATTTATGTGATAACACTATAGCTAGTATGTAGGTGCTTATTATAGAATAAGTTCACTGAACATGACTCACACAGCTGAACAACTGATGAAGTTCACTCATGTGTCAGCAGTTGTTCACATAGTGATAGTTGTACAAGTATCCTTATACTTGAGGTCATCATAGTCATCTTGTGTACACTGAACGATGCTTTGGTTTAGTTCTTAGTCTCCAGGGACAATTATAAGAGTTCTACTGGGTATAGGAATTTGTACACGAAGATAGTGTATGATCAATAAAGGATCTACCCCTTCCAGTGACCGAAGAGAATGTTCAATGATGATCATTTATGCTAGTTCAGGAATCTCTGGCCAAAGTGAATGAAATTAGAAAGGAGTTTATAATTTACATTAAATAGAACTAATCATAGTGAATGAGAAAGCAAATGATTAAATAAGATAAGCTTGACACAAGTTCCATGCCTTGTATTTAATCGTGACATTGCAGGGTAGAAGGAATTGATTGTACGGTAACTACTCACTGAATAGGTTCTTAGTATTCTAAGCAGTGAATTTGTATTATCCGGATAGTCGCGATATGTTGAGAAGTATCCCTCACGATGTAGAATAAATATGATTAATTTATTAATTAATCATATTTAATAAATTAGAGAATTTATATAAATAATGATAAAATAGTTTTATTATTATTTATTTCTACTACCGGCTTAATATTGAACCTACAGGGTCACACCATAAAAGAGAATGATTTAATGGTGGAGGAATTAATTAATAATGGCTAGTAATTATTTATTTATGAAATAAATAATTAATTAGCATAATTAATAATTGATTAAATGAGATTTAATTAATTCTTAATATTATTAATTAAGAATATAATTTTGGAAATTAAATCAAGTGAGAGAATTATTTTTCTAAAGTGTTTAGAAAAGGGATTAATGATTAAAAGGTGTTTTAATTATTAGTTAATTGGTTAATAAGAATAATCAATTAAAGGGTTAATAATAATAATATTTTATGGAAAATTTTTAGCTGAAAATTTTGCCTATAAATATACTATTATAAACCCTATTTGCCTCAACTCAAATAATTAACCCTAATTCTAAAGTAGAACAAGAGGGAGGCAACTAATTCTCTCAACCTCTTCCTCATCCATCACATTGTACTCTTGGTGGATACCGGTGGAGTGTTTCACACTTGAGGAGCAGCTGCTAGGGATTTCCGTTCATCGTTCTTGGATCGCTATTAAAGACCTCCATCTTTTCATTAACGTAATATACACTATTATCATCACCCGGTCAAAGGTAACTTTTAATGCAACCAAAGTTTATTAATTCTCATATAGAAATATAATGATTTCGAGTATAAGGACCAATACATCATTAACACTATGAGAATTACTTATGACACAACAGACATGTAGAATCTCACATTGGGTCTTCCAGCACCATGTATATAATACATGTGCCTGTGTTTTGACTTCAGTGTCACTATACCTATGATCAATGAGATGTGATCATCAGTCAACATTCACACTAGTCTTAATGCATTATTATTGTCCCTTAATAATAATACTCGACTAGGGATCTTTAGGAATATCGATACTATTCTCATAATCTCATTTCTATGTCACGTACTTAGATATATAAAATTACCTATCATATTCCAAGGACATTTATTAATCTAACATCTTATCGCAGAAAATAAAGATATAATAAATTACTAAAGAATAATCCATATAGTCAGAATTAATAATCCAAATGTTTCATAATATAAACATAATAGTATTGTCTCTAGGTCACAAACACTAACAATTTCCCACTTGCACTAGAGCCAATCACCCAGATATCTAATACCCATGGAACTAGTATGACCTTCGTGCTTTTGTTGTGACAAAGCCTTAGTCAGTGGGTCTGCAACATTATCCTATTTCATTAATCTCTCGAAGGAGGTGATATCTCCAAAGTATATGCTTTGCCCGAGAATGGGACCTTGGTTCTTTAGCCTGCGCGATGGCTCCATTATTATCACAGTAAAGATCACCGGATCTCTGATCGATGGAACCACACCAAGTCCCGTTATGAATTTCCGTATCCAAACAGCCTCTTTGGCTGCTTCAATGGCTGCAATATCCTCAGCTTCCATTGTAGAATCGGCTACTGTCTCTTGTTTTGAACTCTTCCAGCTTACAGCACCTCCATTAAGGTAAAACACAAAACCTGACTGAGATACTAAATCGTCTCTGTCTGTCTGAAAGCTGGCGTTAGTGTAACTCTTTACAACCAGCTTATCATCTCCTCCATACACCAAGAATGAATCTTTAGTGACCCTCGCCAGGATTAGACTGGTATCCGCTCGTCATGCTCAAGGCATACGAAACATCAGGTCGGGTACATATCATCGCATATATGTTAGATCCAATTGCCGAAGCATATGGAACTTTGCTTATAAGGCCATTATCATCTAATGATTTAGGGAAGTTGTCTTTTGAGATCAATATCCCATGAGATATTGGGACATATCCTCTTTTTGCTTCTTGCATCCCGAAACGATGCAATACTTTATCAATGTATGTACTCTGACTTAGGCCGATTAATTTCCTTGATCTATCTCTATAGATCTTGATCCCTAATATATACGTAGCATCACATAAGTCCTTCATCGAGAAACTATTTCCCAACCAAGTCTTAATAGCCTGTAGAGAAGGTATGTCATTCCCTATTAGTAATATGTCATCTACATATAGTACTAGGAATGCCACATGGCTCCCACTAACCTTCTTGTAAACACATAGTTCATCTTCATTTTGAATAAAGCCAAATTCTTTGACTATTTCATCAAAATGACGATTCCATCTCCTTGAGGCTTGCTTCAATCCATAAATAGATCGAAGCAACTTACAGACCATCTTAGCAAACTTGGGATCGACAAAACCCTCAGGTTGTATCATTTATACATCCTCTTCAAGGCTTCCATTTAAGAAAGCGGTTTTGACATTCATTTGCCAAATCTCATAGTTGTAGTAAGCAGCTATTTCTAGCAAAATCCTGATGGACTTGACCATAACAACTGGTGAAAAGGTCTCATCATAGTCTATACCATGAACTTGTTTGAAAACTTTTGCCACCAGTCGCGCTTTATAGGTCTGTACTTTACCATCCATGTCAGTTTTCTTCTTGAAAACCCACTTGCACCCTATAGGTTTTACCCCTTCAGGTGGATCAACTAAAGTCCATACTTTATTTTGATACATAGATTCCATTTCGAATTTCATGGCCTCTAGCCATTTCTCGGACTCTGGACTATTCATAGCATCTTGGTAGGTAAGAGGCTCATCATTATCTATGAGCATTACATCATCATCTTGAGTCAAGAGAAATCCATAATATCTCTCTGGCTCATGACGAGCCCTAGTAGATCTACGAAAAACTTGTGTTTCCGGAGCAGGAACATCTTGATGTACTTCCTGCCCATTTTCCAACTCTGGTTCAATATTATTTTGTACAACTCGATCTTCATCGAGATCTATAGTCCTCCCACTAATTTTCTTTTAAAGTAACACTCTTTCAAGAAAATACAGCGGTTCGAGCAACAAACACTTTATTCTCGGTAGGATTATAGAAACTATACCCTTTAGTTTCTTCAGGATATCCCACAAAATAACATTTATCCGATTTTGGTCCCATCTTGTCAGACACCAAGCATTTCACAAATGCTTCGCATCCCCATACTTTCATAAAAGACATGTTGTGACGTTTCTCAGTCCATATCTCATATGGAGTCTTTTGAACCGATTTAGTTGGAACTCGGTTTAGTATATATACAACCGTTTCTAGAGCATAACCCAAGAAACTTATTGGAAGATCTGCTAGACTCATCATCGATCGCACCATGTCTAATAATGTACGATTTCTCCTCTCAGAAACTCCATTCCATTGAGGTGTTCCAGGAGGAGTATGTTTTGATACGATACCACACTCCTTGAAGAAACCTTTAAACTCGAGGCTTAAGTATTCTCCTCCACGATCTGATCGTAGAACTTTTATACTTTCCCCTGTTTGCTTTTCCACTTCAGCCTTGTATTCTTTGAACTTTTCAAAAGAATCGGATTTGTTCTTCAAAAGATACACATATCCATATCTACTGAAATCATCAGTAAAAGTAATAAAGTGGTAAAAGCCACCTTTTGCCATCATACGCATTGGACCACATACATCACTATGTATAAGTCCTGATCGTTCAGTGGCCCTTTCACCTTGTCCGGTAAAAGGAGCTTTAGCCATTTTGCCAATGACACAAGATTTGCATTCTTCGTATCATTCAAAATCAAACTTATCCAAGTAACCATCTTTATGTAATTTGGAAATGCGTTTCTCATTTATGTGACCTAAACGATAATGCCAAAGGTATGTTTGATTTGAGTCTTTCAACTTAATACGTTTATTATCATTATTTATGTTATAGACAGGAGTATCTATATCAAGAACATATAAACCATTAAACAATCGTGCAATCCCGTAGGTAACATTATTGAATGAAAAGGAACAACTATTGTTCTGAATCAAAAATGAAAAACCTTTCTTGTCCAAACAGGAAACCGAAATAATGTTTCTGCAAATCGCAGGCACGTAAAAATAGTTATCTAGCTCTAAAACAAGCCCAGTGGGAAACGATAAACGATAAGTCCCTACAGCTAAAGCATCAACCTTTGCTCCATTGCCAACTCGTAGGTCGACTTCTCCCTTCACCAATGTCCTACTTCCCTGCAGTTCCTTCACATTTATACAAATATGAGAACCACATCCAGTATCTAATACCCAAGATGTAGAAGTAGACAAATTGACTTCAATAACATAAATACCTAAATCAGAAGCAGTAACAACAGCCTTCTTCTTCTTCAGATCCTCCAAATAAGCATGACAGTTCCTCTTCCAATGACCTGGTTTCTTGCAATAGTGACAATCACCAACCTTTGGCACACCACCTTTAGGCTTCAAAGCCTTGGTCGGATCAGGTTTCGGATTGGCATTCGATTTAGATCCCATCTTCCTCTTGTCTTTCCATTTACCCTTTCCTTTGGCCTTCCCCTTATTCACCATCAACATGGGAGCAGGGGATGTCTTCTGAACATTAGTCTCAGCAGTTTTCAACATAGCCAATAATTCGGTGGGGTTCTTATCTATCTCATTCATATTGTAATTCATCACAAATTGAGAATAACAACTCTTTAAAGATTGCAAAATTAGGTCAATCTGGTGCTCCACAGCAATCGGGGCACCCAACTTGGCAAGGTACTCAATATACCCAATCATCCTTAGAACATGCGGTCCAACCGGATCACATTCTCCCTACTTACATGCATGCAACGATTTGAAAGTATCAAACCTCTCCTGACGATCCTGTCCTTCAAACATACGTTTAAGGTGCTCAATCATATCATAAGAATCCATATTCTCATGTTGTTTCTGAAGTTCAGCACTCATGGTCGCTAACATGAGACATTGAACATCCGTGTCATCATCGATATGTTTCTGATAAACATTATGTTGAGCACGAGATGCTCCTTCAGTGAGAGGTGTAGGGCGAGGGCTATCTATGACATAGAGCTTGCGCTCTTATTTGAGGACAATCCTCAAGTTCCTCTGCCAGTCAAGGAAGTTTGTTCCTGTCAGCTTGTCCTTCTCAAGGATTGATCGCACAGAGAAGTTGTTTGAATTGATTGCCATTTGATATCTACAATGTTTAAAATGCATAAGATAAATTAGTTTACAGATGATTATTAAATTATGTTTAAGTGATTATTTATATATATTCAAAATATATATCTCCCACTATTTTATAAAATTAATAGCCCTAACTATTAATTCGGAAAAAGTATCTTCTATATACTTTCTAGTGAGCCAAGATCCAAATTTTCACAACGTTTTAGTTCAGCTTTGGCTTTACTCCTAAAATATGATCCAATAAGGTAGACAACATTTGTCAATTATATGAACTATATAACTCTTGGATAGTTTAGTGGAACAACATTTATTCTTATTTATCCAATAAATCTCACCAAACTCTATGCCTTTAAGTTCACAATCCTATTGTGGTAACTTAGTTAAGTTAAAACCCAAAGGTCTAAAAAGTATCATATACTTCAACACGCCGTCCCACGATAGATGGGAGTACTTCACTCTGGCGAACCCACTCCTTATCGATCTAGGGGTTAACGCGTTGGACCTATTGGAAGGCATCTAAATACTTAATATAAACATTAGGGTTTTGTTAGTATTATAACGATCATGATCCCATCATAAAGAGATTCCAAATTTTTCCTTGAATAAAATACTTCAAATCAATACTCGTCAATGGTTTGATTTCCAGGTAGTGGAGGAGTCACATCGGGTTCGCTTAAAACCCATAGCCTTACAAGTTCTATGAACCCGTTGTTGACGAAATCGCCCCATGTCGGAAATAAAAAAGATCCGTATTTCATTCCGTGTTTCATAAACACGAGAATCTCATAATCGTTTGTAAATTTTAAAATCTTGAGTCTTACAGATTTTATCTTGTTTAGGCATGGCATGGGTGACGTATCTAATACATACATTCATGCATGATTAATCTAAATAAAGCATGCATCATTAACTATTCTATACATACATTCATACATCAATATGTAAAGTGCAATAAAGTAAATGTATTTGGTTATGGCCCCATCCTATGTGATCTTTATCAAGCTCATGATAAAGATCAAGGTCAATCTAATATGGTGATGGAAATAAATACAACTACTTATTACATAAGTCTTCTTTTTTGTTTAGACTTCTTGTATGCCTCGTCTTCTTCTTTGAATCACCTCCATTGGATAGCCTTCTTGAGTCTTCAATTACATTACATGATTGAAATTAAAACTAATCTAATGAACTTACAAGAATAACTCGAGTTACATTCGAGATTTATGATTACAAAGATTGACGACATGCAAGTCGTATTTAAAACCAAAACCAAAACCATTACACTAAGGTCGAAAGGCCATAACCATCCATCATGCTCATACAACACATAAAAGCATGTTAAAACACATAATCTGATCTTAACATATCATATTATCCATGATCTAATCATAAAAAAAAATATGACAAAAATCAAAAAAATCAGAATCAAATCAGAAAAACAAGAATCACTATTTACGGGCAGTAAACGACGTCAAACGCCTTACAGACGAGTCGTTGATTGCTTTAGCTATCAGTTTTGTTCAGACGATTGTTTACCTATGGAATAGGGTATTCGTTTGCGTAAATCGGACACCAGAAAGTTGCAGCAAATTTGCAACAGCCAATTCAGAATCTGTATCTAATATGATTCTCATAATTAGAACAAAGATAAATCATGTATATATCAGTATATATACAGATTACATAATCATCTTATGATTATACAACTCACATTAATATCATATATTCAAAACCATACATATACAAGCATATTATATCAACATCAAATCATGGTGAATCACGTACATGCTCATATATCGAAAACGGTTAAACACATAAACGAATTAAAAACTTTTCGCAAGTAGCTCTGATGCCATTATAGGGTTTTTAGGCACATAAACGCAACGAAAATGTAAATTTAATTCTTAAAAAATCGAAACCCTCGGCAGGATCCATGCGAAAAATAATATTTAATTCGTAGTTCAGTATGTTTACCTTAAGAAGCTTTACGTTAATGGAAAGATGGAGGTCTTGAATGATCACCACGTAGCCAGTCGCTAGAACGATCTACGCCTTGAAGGTATCCACACGAATGATCGCCCGGAGGATGGGTGAGTACTAGCACATTCTTGAGGCCGCCTTCTTGCTCTCTCTATCTCTCTTCAAGCTGCTAGGGTTTATGTTTTATCAAATAAAACGTGTAACCCTAATTCTATTAGAAAAAGATATTAAATAGGCAAGAGCTATTGGGCCTCCAACCCTAAACTTAATTTTAGAGTTATTATTATTATTATTAAATTTGAAATTTTAATTATTGTATTATTAAGTCTCACTTAATAATGCAATAACTTAATTTCGGATTTAATATTAAATTCGAATTTCCTATTTATTTAATTAATTAAGTCACACTTAATTAATAACAAATAATTCAAATTACTTACATTTAATTTAAATCCGAATTTAAATTAAATAATCCTCCAATCATTCTTTGTGCGAACCTTTAGGTTATTATTACGTTGACAACAATTTTAAATCTAATTTCAAATCATAATCAATGAGCGATATCTAGTAATACATCATTGTTACCCAAGTAATAATAATTAAATCGCGATCGATTAAACCTTTTGTGTATAATGTACAATGTACTATAATCCTTTTAACCATATATTATAGATTAAACTCGAGGCATGTAATCTGTCATCCTCTTCATAATTTAATCCAGGTTTCCTTGATCAATGAGTAGACTATAACATCAAATCAACATTTGAGCATGGCCATGCATTTCATAGTCTAACTCAAACAAGAGGCCAATAATATCATTCCTAAAATAGGAGGGTTAAATCCTTTCTAGATCATTCATATTTCTCATATGATTCATAATATACCCAATATACACTTTTATCATCACCCGGTCAAAGGTAACTTTTAATGCAACCAAAGTATATTAATTCTCATATAGAAATATAATGATTTCAAGTCTAAAGACCAATACATCATTATCACTGTGAGAATTACTTATGACACAACAGACATGTAGAATCTCATAGTGGGTCTTTCAGTACCATGTATATAATACATGTTCCTGTGTTTTGACTTTAGTGTCACTATATCTATGATCAATGAGATGTGATCATCAGTCAACATTCACACTAGTCTTAATGCATTATTATTGTCCCTTAATAATAATACTCGACTAGGGATCTTTAGGAATATCGATACTATTCTCATAATCTCATTTCTATGTCACGTACTTAGCGATATAAAATTACCTATCATATTCGAAGGACATTTATTAATCTAACATCTTATCGCAGAAAATAAAGATATAATAAATAACTAAAGAATAATCCATATAATCAGAATTAATAATCCAAATATTTCATAATATAAACATAATAGTGTTGTCTCTAGGGCACAAACACTAACACTTTCTACTGATGTTTCTTGAGTTGAATCACTTGTAGTAGTCTCTGGATTTGAGTCATGTTGCTCCCCCTCAACACATGCTTCAGTGTTAGAAGAATTTCCAATATTTTATGGAATCTCAGAGCTTTGAGTGATATCAGGATTTACGGTGTATCGGAGTCAGGTTTTAAAAATTCAGCATAAGGTACTTCATTTTCAATTCTCAATTTGTCATGGTCATCTGCATCTTCTAGACCTTTTATATTCTTGTCATCAAAAGATACATGTATAGATTCCATGACTGTTCTTGTTCTCAGATTGTAAACTCTGAAGGCTTTTATAGACAATGGATCCCACAAAAATTCCTTCATCAGCTTTCAGATCAAACTTGGTCAGCTGCTCTGAATGAGTTTTGAGAACAAAACACTTATAACCAGAAATATGAAAGTGCTTAAAATTTGGATTCTTTCCCTTCACCATCTCAAATGGTGTTTTTCCATGCTTGTTGATCAATGTTGCATTTCGTGTAAAGCAAGCAGTTTGCACAGCCTCAGCCCAGAAGTAGGTAGGCAATCTTGCTTCCTCTAGTACGGTTCTTGCAGCTTCTATCAAAGTTCTATTCTTTCTTTCAACAGCTCCATTTTGTTGTGGAGTTCCAGGGGCAAAAAAATATTGTTTTATCCCTTTCAGTTTGCAGAACTCTTCCATAGAGCTATTCTTGAATTCAGTTCCATTATCACTTCTGATGATCTTCACTTCGTATGTTGATCATTTTTCCATCTCCCTCACTTGATCAAGAAGAACGGATGGAGATTCATCCTTGGTGTGCAAAAAATACAACAATGTGTATCTTGTATATTCATCAACAATTACTAGTGCATACCTCTTATTTGCAGTTCACATAACATTCACTGGACCAAAGAGATCAACATGAAGTAAATGATATTGTTCAAGAATGGAGGATTCAGTTTTACTCTTGAATGATGTCTTCCTTTGCTTGGCTTTATCGCATGAATCACATAAGCCATCAGGAGTAAACACTGTACTGGGAAATCCTCTCACATGATCTTTCCTCACAAGTTCATTGATATTGTTGAAGTTGAGATAAGAACGTCTTTTATGCAAGTTCCAGCTATCTTCCACAGATGCTCTACTCAGTAGACAAACTTTTGAATTATCAATTCTTGTGGAGACCCTGGATTCATTTAAACTACTATGTCTTACACCAGTCAATGTAATCTTACCATCAGACTTACTGATAATTTTATAATGCTCCTTATTAAAATTGACATGGTAACCTCTGTCACAGATTTGACTCACACTGATCAGATTATGCTTGAGTCGTGCAACTAGAGCTACATTTTCAATGATGATATTTTTAATTTTGATTTTGCCATATCCCAAGATTTTTCCTAAGTTTCCATCTCCATAAGAAACGCTTGGGCCAGCTTTCTCCTCAAATTCTGATAGCAGGGATTTATAACCAGTCATGTGTCCTGAGCATCCACTGTCCAAGACTAGAGCATTCCTCTTGTCACCTTGCAATGAGTAATTTGAATCAGTTAGTGTTTTTAAGGACCCAAACTTGCTTGGATCCTTTGGCCTTTATAAGTTTGTTAACATATGTAGCAGAAGACTTTCTATCAGAATTTATGTTAACATCCTTACTATCAGTATTTATACATGCAGAACCATATTTTGCTTAAATTAAAGAGGATTTCAGTTTATAATAATCATAATACAAACTGTGATACTCTTTACATATATAAATAGAATGCCAAACACCGCGACAATGAAAACAAGGACTCTGTTGTAATATCTGAGATATCGCATGTAATTATTTTATGAATAAATGATTATTATATGATTATTATGTGATTTTTGGTGAATTATCTGTTGATTGATATAGATAAATAGATGTATATATGTGATCGAATGTGAGTATGTTAATTTTAATATGTCCAGAATAAAATATAGATAATTAAGGTATTTTTCCGGTAATTTTTGGAGTATTATATGATTTTATATTGATTTATAAATTTATTAATTATTTTATGAATAATTACAAAATTATTTTATAAACCCGAGAATCGTCCAACCTCAGCCATTTTTACATTTTTACAACCCGAAACTGTTCCGATAACTCCTTCCTAACCTAATCTGGTAATTTCGGACATTTTCCGTGTTTCGACTTTTTCGATCCGGATTACGGTTTGACCCGTACGCGTCCCGGTGTACAATTTTCGATACGATAATTGTTTCGACGATAATTGTTTCAATATATCAACAAAACCCGTATTCTCGAAAGACGGGATAATATTACATTATTTTCTTATAAAGTGTTTTATAAAAAGCCTGGTTGGGATCATTATCCAATACGGGTATTAAATCGGATCATTTTTACAGTTACTTAGCGGCTAAGTAACTAATTTAACGATCCAAAATGATCCAACACGAACCAATATTCCATAAATATATATAGCCCTTTTATTATTTCATTTTATTCATAATAATCATAATCGATCAGTAACCATATAAGAAATACAGAGAAAACCCCTAAAAACGTTACGTTCTTGAGAATTAATTGTACAAAAGAAGGCGTTATCAAAGTCCAGTTCGGGCGTGCAACATATCAAAACGAAACTCTCGAAAACCTCTTTGTGAATCAATCATCGGTTTTTGTGCAAGAATCAAGGTATTCTTCTGATTTATTTATTTTATTTGGAATTTATTAAAGATTAAGTTATGAAAATTTGTTCTTGATGTTGTTGATCGGATTTGATGATTCCATCACGTAAATAATATTTTTCTGGTCAATTTGGTATATTATATGTGAAAAATAGGATTCAATAACATAGAGAAAATGATGTTTGATTCTGTAAAACTAAAATTAGGGTTTAAAACGATGAATGTTCTAAATCAAAATTGGGGGTTTCATTTTTAATGATTTTGGGCTCGATTGAATAACACCAATGGATAGATCGTGCAAAACTCAATCGATTCATGTGTTTGGTTTTGATGGAGGGTCCCGAAATCGACTCGCCGGAGTCGAAGAACACGGCGGCGGCGTAAAACGTCGGCCGATTTTCCGACCACCACTGTGATTATTTAGCGATTTCGATTCTGTAGAGTTGTTCCTGGCATCACAGAGGACGTATGTTGAGATTCAGGAGTGATTCTGGGCTGATTTGCAGGTCACCGGAAAAGCTCATGGTCGGCGACCATGGCTTCCCAGCAACCGGGGGGGGGGGAGAATGTAAAAGTTACAGTTTGGCCCCCGGAGATTTGCATAATTTACATTCTTAATACTCTAGTTTTAATATTTTGCAAAAATCAGATTATTGTTTTGATTATTTTCAAAAACAATATTCAGTTAATTTCAAAAATCAGAAATATATATTTATTTATTTTAAATTCAGAAAATGTTTATTTAATTATTTTTAAATTCAGAAAATTGTTTTAATTATTTATTTATTCAAAAATAAATCGAAATTATTTTATTAATTAATTTTAATTAGTTTTTAATTACTTTAATTAATCGATTAATTTATTATTAATTGATTATTTAATTTAATTAATTATTAATTAATTTTAATTGATTTAATAATTAAATTTAAATATTTAAAATTGATTTTAAAATTCCAAAAAATATTTTTGAGTTTCAAAATATTATTTTAAATTATTTTCAAGGCTCGATAATTATTATAAAATTATTTTAAAGTCAGATTCGGGTATTCGAACCCTATTATTTAATTATAAAATGATTCGGAGTCCCGTTTAAATTCCGAAAAATGTTCAAAAATTCATATTAAATACTTGGAAAATCATTTTAACCCCGAATATTCTTTGAATAATTATTTTAATTGAATATATTAGGTGCTACGTGTTATATGTGACCTGATTGATGCATAATATGATTATACGTACATTGTTTGGCTGTTTTATTCATAACTTTCAATTTATATGTCGGATTTAGGTGAAACGAAGGGTAGTTAGAAGCTTGTAACGAATAGAATGTGATGAGAATTACTATTGATAAGTACATGTAATGTTTAACAGAGGAAGCGAGGCGTAGAAAGGGAAAGCAAGTGATTGACAAGTGGGAACCAACTAACAAGTGTTAAGAAAGTAAAAGCGGATTGAAAAGGCAAGTGTTCCTATTCGTCTTGATGATATTACAAGTATTATGAACTCTCTTCATTATGTTACAACTTGTTATTCCCTAATAATATAACAAGAATTACAGAAGGGGGTTGAATGTAATTCTCGCTCTTTTTTAAGATTTTAAAACAGTTCTTACTTGATAATATATAAATGTTTGATTTGTAGAGTGCAGAATAAATAATGTATAAAAATCAAAACACAAGCTTTTAAAACTTTCTGGTGGATTTAAAAGTATCCACCAGATATATATATATATATATATATATATATATATATATATATATCGAATAAGAACCCTGTGACGCTTGAATAGCTCACAGCTGCTTACAAGTAGAACAACTAAACTTACGGAAAAATGCTACAGAATACAGCTTGAAAATGTTTCCCTAAAAATGTGTGTGCTTGGTTAATTGTTCTACTAGCTACATTTGGTTTTTATATATCACCAAGTTTAAATGACAATAAGACAAGATAATAAAACAAAACACATCTAGTCTAACTCCATGCTACTTCACTACTCTATTCCAGCATCTTTGAATATCTTCATAATACCATAGAAATGGTAATGCTTCCATGTTCTCAAATCCCTGCTAAACAGGCTGCCACATTCCTTTTGCAAACACCCAACGCATGTGACTGTGTTGTCACTTTCAATAGATATTTGAATTTGATCATCCGTCGGGTACATGCTTGTCATCCGTTGGGTAGCTTTGTTGATCATCCATCGGGTAGCTTTGTTGATCATCCGTCGGGTAGCTCTTTTGTCACTTGACTCCATTTCACTTACACAGAATTACAAGACATCATTTATTTACAATTAATCAACCTATTCTGCATATTCACTAGTAGTCAACATGACTCATATGCTCTTCCAGTATCTACACAAAGTTGTTTGCAGAAATGTGCTACAATACTTATTTATTACATAAGCTACTCACTCGATGGATGTAAATTGGTCATCCTTCGGGACTACAAGGTTCATCCGTCGGGACTATATTTGATCATCCGTCGAGTGCTGCAATATTCACTAAGTTAAATCTACTAAGGTGTTTTGTTAATTTAATCATCAAGTATACAACATATTCCTAACAATCTCCCCCAATTTATGTCTACTGGAATTGTAGCCATAAATTAAGAGAAACTTGATGATAACAAAATACCCTAAAAATACAGATTGAAAATAGTAGATAAAACTGATAATTGCTACAATATTTACTGAAAATTGAACAACTCAAAGTATACAAAGAAGTTGCTCACAATCATTATCAAGGTGCTCATCTAGCCTGAGCAGATAAATCTTTTTCCTTGATTGTCTGGATTTCTTCCCAAGCCTCTTGTTGTTCTCTTCTATTTGATTCTGGAGTAGTCTATGGAACTCAAGTTCATTAGCTTCCGAGAGATCTAGCATCTCTTATATTTCCAATAGAGTCTCATTTCTAGAGATACTCAACTGGTCCTCCAATCTGAAGAATCTTCTTACTCCCTTTTTATCCCTAAATTCCATCAGCCAATAAGGCCTCAGATGCACTCTCTTTCCTGTGAAGGGAATTGATAGAGTTTTTGGTAGTGCATCTTTAGCTCTATTACTCCTCAGCTCCTCAATCCTCTTTAGAACTAATCTCCTTGCAGTCACATTGTATCCAAAGTTCTTTTTAAAAGATGAGTAGATTTGTATTAGAACAGATTGGCTTTCTTGTAACAACCCAAATCTGGGGTCAAGATTTGGTATACTAAACAAACATTACATGAAATAAAGTAATAAATAAATAAGCCCTTAAATCCGGATCGTTTATAGGTTATGGTATGAAATAAGAATCTAACCTTCTACAATTCACAACAACTACAAAACGAGTGTAAATACCTTTATGTTAATGCCCTTGTCTTATTTTTCTAACATCTTCGTCTTCTCGTTGCGGAGATCTCTCTAACTTTTGATGTTTAACGAAAGCTATTCACTTTTATCTTTATCTACTTCTGAAAGAAATAAGAATTTACAAAGCAAGAGTGAGCAAAAAATGCCCAACAAGTATATAATTTGAGTTTCAAGCATTAGTATTAAAGGAAAATTTCCGGACAAATTATAAATTCAAAAGTGACAAGCGATTCCCAAATTCATCTCTTGAATCAAGGTTTTGTTCGGTTTTAGAATCATAAAACCTTTCGAGAGAGAGAATGTCGTTAATGGCGATCAACAATAAATTAGAGTAGACACTAGTTCACACTCATACCCTGCTGATCAGTCAGGATATAATTTCGATCTATACCCAACCGTATAGATCCATTCAGGTACCTAGGCATTATCACCCAAGGGTCCAGTCCATCCCCGACCCATAGGGTACAGCTCGTCGCTGGCCCTCACAATAACCATCTATCCCGTAGAGTATTTTGATGTCAAATCATTTTGAATTCAAAACATCCCAATTCAGGGTTCGCAAATAACCCGAAAGAATAGGCATTTGCTCAGGAGAGCAATCGATAACATAGGAACAATAATGAAAGGAACTTGCATAATTAGAGTAATTGCAGTGAAATACAAAATGGTTAACTATTCTGAACTTAGAATAGGAATGAAGAAATAATTGCAGTATTTTACAAGAAAAGTAAGGAATACTTGCCTTAATAAGCTTTAATCGCTATTACTGGTTGATTTTGGTTTGACTTGAATGTTCGGCTTTATCGTCAAACTATTATCCCATTTTGGATACGATCCTAACACTCATGCCCTTCGATTGAAACTTCGTTGACCTCGACGACTAATCACTAGATCATTCCTAGTCCGATGTCGATACTCGGGTTTTCCGTCTAGGACCTACAGGGTTGAAATACCCTAATTCAGATAATCGCATAAACTTAACATCAAATCGCTATCACTTCTACCCATACAGTTTCATATCTCAACCTGTATTTATATGTATTATTGAAATATACATCATATTTAAGGTTCACATCTTCGAATTTTGGTTCAGGGCTTATTTTCAGAAAGTATGTATATTCGCTGTTTTGAAAATAGTAGGATGATTATAAAATATTTTGTCACAGCACATAACTAAATTCGTATAATATAATTATATACTTTAATTCGACGTCTCCGATAATTATAGGTTACGTTCCCGTATTTTCGGAATTAATTTCCCGAAAATTGGGCAGCGTCTCCTTTGTTTATCGGCCTACCCATCGAGTCAATCCGACGTCAAATCCACAACAACATCCAATCCAATTTGCATTCCGAAACGCCAGTACAATTTCAATTATTTATTATTATCCGTATTTTATATTTTTGTTTGTATTTTTTGTTTCGTAATTTATTTTTACCAAACTAAATTTATTTAATTAATAAATGTAGGACTCAGATAAAAATCATCATCGCCCACCTTCGGCTCGCCGAGGCTCATCGTCGACGGTGATAAAATTTACGGGTTCCCGTTATATCGGGCATCCTACATAAATTCCATCGATTAATTATAATATTATTCGCACAAAAATCTTTTTATTTCACAAAATGTTAATCAAATAATTCCTGCAAAATTAATGAAATATTAAAGTCAATTGAATCATGAAATTCGAAAGGGACACAGTTAACAAATGGCAACAACAAGCAATACAGTCCGACAAAAATCAACAGGAATAACTCAATTAGAGTAACAGGTGGCCAAAAAACACACAAACGCACGCACCCAATTCACACACACACACACGGTTCATACACACACAGATACACGAACACACACACACAACAAGTATATATACACACGCACACAGACACACACTTAAACACACAGCACCTAATCGATACTCCACATACACGCGCCACCATACCCGCTAGGAAAGCAAGGCAGGCGGCGACGGAACACAGAGGCGGCGGCCGAAAAACACGGCGGAAGAACAGGGGAAACTTACCCAAAACGGAAGAAAATAAGAGAGAATCGATGGACAGAGGTAAGAGAAGAGAGGATTAAGAGAGAGATAGAGAGTTGTGAGAGAGAGAGAGAGATCGTGAGAATTGAGAGAGAGAAGACAGTCGAGAGAGGGGAAAAAAGGGGCGCGTGAGAGGTGAACAAACAGGGATACAAGTTTATATTTATCCGATTTTTATTTGTTATCTTTTTAGCCACTGCTCGAAACCTGATTTTTAACCCGTAATTAATAATTTAACACGTAAATTTACAGGTAAATATACCTTGAAAAGTTACCAAATAAATTTCCAAAATCCTCAAAATAATTTAAAACCGATAAGATAAAGGTTTCCGAAATTTTTAAATCATTTTTTGAAAGCGCATCAACCCACATTTTATAATTAACGAACCAACGTGTGGGGGTAATAAAAGCCAGAAAATTTCTGACATAATTTTAAAATTTTCAAAATAATCTAAACTTATTAAAATAAAATTTTCATGATTTTTGAAGCATTCTAGAATTAAATATTGATTTTACAATTAAATGAGATCAGAAAATCATTTGAAATTAAATAATCAATAAAATATTGATTTCTAAATTTTATAAACTCCTAAAAATAATAAATAAAATTATAAAATGACAAAAGTAATTTTAGAAACAATTTTAGCATTTATGAGAATAAATATTTAATAAAATTATTTTAAGAACAAAATAATGCCATACAGTTCAATAATTAATTGTACCAATAAGGTTCGTATCCAACAGTTACCCAAAATTAACAATAAAGTAACACACCGCTAACAGACTCATCACATATTTTATTTGCTTCATAATCTGATAATTACATACATATCAGATCCAAAAATAGGTTACTTAGCTGCTAAGTAAGTAAAAAGACGATACGATTTTAATACCAGATTTGGATAATTATCAAAACGGAGCCTCTTATAAAATATTCTATACAACAATAGGGTAATATTTTATACAACATTGTGTCTCTGAATGTCTGCATCATTGGCATTCATTGACTCACTAGCAATGACATCCACCCTTATTCCTCCTGTACCTGCATTTCTCTCAATTTCTCTCTCTTTTTGCATCAAGGGCTCCCCTTGGCTTCCCACCCTGACACCCTCACCTTCACCATCTAAGGTGGGACTCCTCTCACTCACTTTTGCTAGTCCTGAAGAAATGGACTGCATTTGTTCACTCATTTTCTCTCTTTTTTCCTGGGAGCAACCCAGACTCTCACTCAATTCACTTCCTTCCCTCAGTCCTAAGAGTGATTGCACTACCACTAAGTATTCTGCACTTGTAAGAATTGAAGAAATTTGAAGTTGTGCAGAGACTCCTGATGGATGATGAATATCCATCGAGACAGTAGTATGGCTATCCGACGGATGACTGCTGTTAGGCTTATCCGGCGGGATACAATCACTACTCAACGGATGATGAATATCCATCGGGATAGAAGAAATGAATGAGTTTGGAGTGAAGACTATTGTAGACTCTGTGTAGATTGATGAAAATTTAGGCACATATGTCTTAACAGACTCAGAAAGAAATGGCAAGTGAGCCAACAAATCATCTAAAAGATGATGCTCACTTGCTTGGATTTTTGGCTTCTCCACCAGAGTTAAAGATGGAGAATTTGGAGGTGATGTATTGATCATGTCAACATCCAGTGAGTGTGTGGGTGAATTTGGTATTTCAGGTGTTTCAATTGTTAAGGATTTTGGCTGTGACTCCATATTTATTGGAGCCACATCAATCTGACTTTGAGAAGGTGCAGTGACTGGGTCTTTAGCACCAATTTACACTTTGTGTTCCCTATGCATCCCCAAGGGTTTTTGATCTTTCCTTTCTAGCATAAGTTTGTGGTGAACTAGTGTCCCTACCCCTCTTGGCCTGTGCTCCTGGTTAGGAGCTTGTTTTAATAGTAACATCCTTTTGGGAGGATGAAGCTAGAAATGAGCTAATTTCCTTATTAACAACCATAGTTTGTTGGGAAACTGTGGTGTGGCTAGGCTTAGGTACATTCATATCACCAACCTTATCCTTAGGGTTTCTTTGATTTTCACCATGTCCCTCACCTTGCTTACTCACCTTCACACTCCCCTCTTTGTGTTTAGTAGATTTTGCAACTGGTTTCTTTTGAGAGAAACCAGAGGGGGCTTTCTTAGCTTTGGATTTTGAAATTGTGGGTTTGGTAGCTTAGGTAGGCATCTGTTGGGTCATTGACACAGATGTCATAGCTACACTTGAAGGCAAAGAAATTTGTGAGGCTGGAAGAGTGAAGACAGTAGTACTTACCTCACTTACCTAAGGTCCCTCCATTACTCGAAAATAGAATAAGGGCATCTCTTTGTGGTGATTTGCTCTATTAAGATCTGCAATAATTCTCCTTTCTTGAACCCAACAATTCAACTTGTTGGTTGGGTTCTCAATTACAATGTCCTCAATAAGATGGTTAGCAAGCATCATAAAGAATCTAGCATAATAGACACTTTTACCTCTCTTTTTGAGTTCTCCTAACTTAAAACCTAACTCAAACAAGACCAAATCACTGAAATTAAAGTACTTATCAGTAACTAGCATGTAAATCATGTTAAGCATGGAAATGTTAACAGAGTCAAAATTGCTAATTTTACCAGAGAAAACCTTAGTTATCACATTATACAGATAACTCCATTCCTTTCTAAGACCTAACCTCCAAATTTCACTTAATTTAGAGGTAGAAAGTGCATAGCCCATGGAATTTAGCATGTTAACTATATCAGTGTCTGTGTGCGGAGCAGTAGCAGTATTATCAGAAATTATAAAGCATGCTTTGATAATGTTACTATTAATGCAGAACTGCTTACCTTTGAGAGTGAAAGTGATGGTCTTGTCAGTAGAGTTGTACACTGCAGTTGTCCATATCTCCTCCACAACTTCACGGTAGATTGTGGGTGATTCTAGCATAGCATAACTAAGTTTACAGCTTTTCACAAAATCCATCATCTTGTGAAAATCCCCAGACTGTTGAATCTCCTTGTTTACAAGAGCTGTGAAGTTGTTCTTTTCGTAGATATATCCAGTTTGAGACATGATTTTGACTACAAGTGCCATTGCTAAAGATGTGAAATTTGCAGAGAGAGTATTTGCTTTTGAGGAAGAAATAAGTTAGATCAATTGATTCTTGAGAATGATTAAAGAGTAGAATAAAAATGAATTCTGCTTTTATGCTATCTCAGAAATAAACTGTCAAAAATAATAAAGTGAAATAAAGTGACCAATCAAAATAGCCCAAAATAGCCGTTTAAAAATAAATAAACTGTAAAAATTCTGTCACTTATCCGTGGTGTCATGCTTACAAACTGTAAGTATACTCGATGGATAACGTTCAGAGTTTTAACGGATGAGATTGAGACAATTCGATGGATGAGGATAAATCAATTATCCGTCGAGTTAATACTCCAGAAAAATAATTGATTTTTATTAACAAATAGTATTCCGACGGATGATCAAACCCGATGGATAATGAGCATCCGTCGGGATATAAATTTTGACTTAGCCAAAATTTCATCCAAAATAGAAAAATCAATTAAGTTTCTGGCTGCACAATGACTTGCAATAAAAAAATATCTGAAATGATTTAAGAATAATTGAGCATACCTAACTCGCTTACCAAACTTGAAATGGTGGATTCATCAAGTGGCTTGGTACAGATATCTGCAAGCTACTTTTCACTTAGAACAAAAAGAAGTTCCACAATACCTTTCATCACATGTTCCCTAATGAAGTGGTACTTAATGTCTATGTGCTTTATTCTTGAATGTTGTACTGGATTTTCAGTGATGGAAATGGCACTTGTGTTATCACAGAAAATGGGAATTCTATCTACTTGTAGACCATAGTCCAACAATTGGTTTTTCATCCACCAAATATGTGCACAGCAACTACCAGCAACAATATATTCAGCTTCAGGTGTAGAAGTAGAAACTGTATTTTGCTTTTTACTGAACCAGGACACAAGCTTGTTCCCTAGAAATTGACAGGTTCCTGTTGTGCTTTTTCTGTCTATTTTACACTGCATAATCTACAGCTGTATAACTAGTTAGATCAAAACCAGAATCTCTAGGGTACCAAATGCCAAGTTTTGGTGTTCCCTTGAGATATCTGAAAATTCTCTTGATAGCTACTAAGTGAGATTCTCTAGGATCAGCCTGAAATCTAGCACAAAGACAAGTAGCAAACATTATATCTGGCCTACCAGCTATTAAGTACAAAAGTGAGCCAACCATACCCCTATAGCTTGAAATATCCACAGACTTTTCAATAGTGTTTAATTCAAGCTTAGTTGCAGTGGCCATAGAAGTTTTTGCAGATGTGCAATCCATTAGATCAAACTTCTTTAAAAGATCATGAATATATTTAGTTTGACTAATAAATATTCTATCACTAACTTTCTTAACTTGTAAACCAAGAAAGTAGGTTAGTTCTCCCATCATGCTCATTTCATACTTACTTTGCATCAATTTGGCAAACTTCTTGCAAAGTTTTTCATCTGTAGAGCCAAATATAATATCATCTACATAAATTTGAACAAGTATACTAGAGCCATTAATATTTCTAAAGAATATTTTTTTATCAATAATACCTCTTGTGAAGTGGTTTTCCAAAAAAAACTTTAATAAAGTGTCATACCAGGCTCTAGGTGCTTGCTTCAGTCCATAAAGTGCTTTCATAAGATAGTAGACATATTCTGGAAAATTTGAATCTTCAAAACCAGGAGGCTGACTAACATAGACTTCCTCCTCCAAATCTCCATTCAGAAAAAGCTCTTTTGACATCCATTTGATAGACCTTGAAATTGGCATGAGCTGCATAGGCTAAGAAGATTCTGATGGCTTCAAGTCTTGTAACAGGAGCAAAGGTTTTATCAAAATATATTCCTTCTTATTGACAGTAGCCCTTAGCAACCAATCTAGCCTTGTTCCTGATTATTATACCATTTTCATCCATCTTGAATCTGAATACCCACTTGGTGTCAATTCGATTCCTTCCTTTAGGTTTGGGTACCAGCTTCCATACCTTGTTCATTTCCAATTGGTTTAGCTCCTCCTGCATAGCTAAAATCCAATCAGGATCCAACAAAGCTTCTTCTAACTTCTTTGGTTCTTCCTTAGATATGAAGCTACTGTATAGACATTCTTCTTGAGTTGCTCTCATTATTTGAACTCTAGAAGATGCATCACCAATGATGAGCTCAAAAGGGTGATCTTTAGTCCATTTTCTTTGTTGAGATAGATTATCTCTAGATGAATAGGCCTCATTATTGTCTTGATGTGTGGCTGAGTTTTGATTATTAGAAACTCCCCCTGAGTTTGTGAATCTTTGATTTGAGAAAGGGGAACTTTCGGTAGGTGATCTATTCTGACTTTCAGCTTCTCTGAATATTCCGACGGATGATGCACTTTGTGTCCCGATGGATGAAGCTAATTGTCTCCCGAAGGATAA
Source organism: Apium graveolens (assembly GCF_009905375.1). Classification (NCBI taxonomy): domain Eukaryota; kingdom Viridiplantae; phylum Streptophyta; class Magnoliopsida; order Apiales; family Apiaceae; genus Apium; species Apium graveolens. The sequence continues at coordinate 138,060,384 of NC_133650.1, read as the reverse complement.
GGCAGATTGTCTCCCGATGGATGAAGTATTTTGTAACTCGACAGATGTTGAATTATGTGCTTCATTAGTTGTAGATTTTTCTGCATTATCCTTATTCATTGTTTCTAGATCACTTTCATCATCACTGTCATCACTAACCATCTCCACATTATCAAACTTGAGGCTTTCATGGAAATCTCCATCTTGTAGTCCTTCAATCTTTTTGTCATCAAACACAACATGCATTGATTCCATAACAATGTTGGTTCTTAGATTGTGGACTCTATATGCCTTTCCCACAGCATATCCAACAAAAATTCTTTCATCTACTTTAGCATCAAACTTCCCATGTTGATCAGTTTGATTCCTCAAGATATAACATTTACAACCAAAGATATGAAGAAAATTTAGAGTTGGTTTCCTATTCTTGAACAATTGGTAGGGTGTCATACACTTTTCTTGATTAACCAAAGAAATATTCTGAGTGTAGCAGGCAGTATTCACAGCTTCAGCCGAAAAATATGTTGGTAACTTTGATTCTTCAAACATTGTTCTTGCAGCTTCAATAAGAGATCTGTTCTTCCTTTCCACTACTCCATTTTGTTGTGGAGTTCTTGCTGCAGAAAACTCATGCATAATCCCATTCTCTTCACAAAATAATCTCATCACAGAATTTTTAAACTCAGTTTCATTGTCACTCCTAATTCTTCCTACTTTAAAATCAGGATGATTGTTGACTAGCCTAATGTGATTGATGATGATTTTACTAGATTCATCTTTAGACTTTAGAAAATATGTCCAAGAGAACTTTGAGAAATCATCCACAATTACTAGGCAAAATCTTTTCCTTGAGATGGACAACACATTGACTGGTCGAAATAAATCCATGTGTAATAATTGCAAAGGTTCTTCAATTGTTGAATCAAGCTTCTTCCTGAATGATGCTTTAATCTGCTTTCCTTTCTGGCAGGCATCACACAATCCATCCTTAGTAAACTCCACTTGAGGAATACATATAACTAGTTCTTTCTTGACAAGCTCATTCATGGTCTTGAATTTTAGATGGGACAGCTTCTTGTGTCATAGCCAACTTTCATCTTGACTTGCTTTACTGAGAAGACAAGTGACAGATTCTGCATTAGATGAGTTGAAGTTAGCTAAATACACATTTCCTTTTCTCACTCCAGTGAGAACCACTTTGTTGCTCTTTTTATTTGTCACAACACATGCTTCTGAATTGAAGGTTACTGAGTTGCCCTTATCACAAAGCTGGCTGATACTCAACATATTGTGCTTGAGACCATCCACTAGGGCAACCTCTTCAATGATGACATTGTCTTTTGAAATCAATCCATATCCCACAGTAAAACCCTTGTTGTCATCTCCAAAAGTAATACTTGGGCCAGCTCTTTTCTTGAACTCAGTGAGCAGGGTGGAATCTCCAGTCATGTGCCTTGAGCAACCACTATCCAGATACCAAAGATTCTTTCGGTTTCCCTGCACACATCAAAGTCAAATCAAGTTGATTTTGGTACCCAAGTTTCCTTGGGTCCTACCTTGTTAGCTTTCTTCTTTGGTTTCTTAGGTTTGATCTCACTTGACTTGGGAATTTCTTATTCATCCTTAGTCATTTGAGTTTGACCTTTAAAACTAGTCATTAATAAGAATTATCATGCACATTTTAATTAACAGAAAAAGGCATGTTATTTGCAAACATGTTATTCCAGTAAGGCATGCCAAATGGCATTTGTGGCATACTAAATGCAGCATAATAGGGATTAGGCGCAAATGGCATATTAGCAAATTGTGCATTCATATTCTGAGTAGTCATAGCATTCATAGGCATGGTAGGCATAGCATTCATGTTAGGAAAAGAGGGAGGTACAGATATAGGATTAGGCATGGCAAGTTTGCAATTAACAGACAAGTGATTAACACTACCACACTTAACACAGATTTTTCTTTGTGCATATTTATCAGGTGTGTAGTTGTTATGCTTGTTAATTCCTACTTTCCCATTTCTATTGTTTTTCTTGGTAGCTTCTGCTTTAAGCTCAATCTTTTCTAATCTTCCATTCAATTGCTTGATGGACAGATGACCAATATTAACTTTCTTCTCCTTATTCACTTGACTTGATTCTCCTGGAAAAAAATTTTTGGAAACCGATCCATATTTCTCATTCAGCTTGGCAAGCTTAGCTTTGCTCACAGGTTTACTCACAGCCGACGGATGTGGCTCTTTGTCACTCGACGTATAATCCTTTTGATTATCCGACGGATGATTTTCATCATCCGTCGAGTCCATATTTGTCAACAATCCTTCAACCAAATTGGATTCCAGCTTCTCCTTACTCTTCTTTCAGGCTGCATCACAAAAGGACTCAATACCTTGAACTTTAGTGATTTGAGCATGGACATCTCTGGATGATTTCCATGCTTTAATCACTTTCTGTTCACGTTCAAGCTGCTTCTTTAAAATCTCTTCATTCTTTAAGGACTCAGTTAATTCATCCTTAGCAATCTTAAATTCAATTCTCAATTTTTCAAATTCAATAAACTGGGACTCTAGCACATTGTTTCTCTCACTTAAAAACAAATTGTTTTCTTTAATTTATCATTTTCCTTAGTGAGGGACTTAAGTGTAACACGCAAGTGATATAATTCTGTAGAGGCCAGCTATACCATATTGCCAAGTCTGTGGAAAGAAACATTGTGGAGTTTGCAATAAGTTGAATGTGGCCTGCTACAGAGGCAACCAGAGAGGGCACTATTCAAGGGAGTGTCGTAATCAGTCAGCCAGAGAGCCAGCCAACAATGAGCAGCCTACCAGAAATTAGGCAGAAAAAATTCTAGCAATTGGGTATACCTGTTTCAAGTGCAGAAAGCCAGGACACATAGCAAGGGATTGCAAGGCACCAGTTCCAGTCAATAATACACTGCGAATCAAGGGAGCCCCTCCAGTAGTGAATGAACCTCCCAGAGCTAGAGTTTATGACTTGTCTGTGAAAGATGCTATCATGGATACTGATGTTGTAGCAGGTACGCTTACTTTGAACTCCTTATCAAAATTTTGTTGATAAGTTGAATTGCCCAGTTGAATTGTTAAGTGAGACTATGACAGTAGAATTAGTAAATCAAGAGCGTGTATCTGTGAACCAAATGTGTAAGAATTGTGAGATTGAGATTTCTGGCAATAAGTTTGACGATGACTTGTTACCATTTAAGTTAGGAGAGTTTGACGTTATTTTAGGAATGTACTGACTATCTAAGCATGATGCTCAGATAGACTGTCATAACAAGAAGGTAATTTTGAAGACGTTAGACGAGAAAGCGGTGACGTTTAAAGGTCAGAAGCAAGAAAAGAAGTTCTTGATGATGATTCACGGTAAGAAACTATTAGTCCCTTAACAATATAACAAGAATTACAGAAGGGGGGTTGAATGGAATTCTTGAAACTTTTTCTTGATAAACAATGTTCTAACTCGAATATGTATATGGGTGTGAATTGATTAGCAAAATGCGGAATAGTTACTTAAATGAATCAAAACACAAGTAATTAAAAAAAGAGTCTTTAAAAACTTTCTGGTGGATTTGAATGATTCCTCCAGAGATATATATAATATATATCGAGAGAACTCTGTGTGCAAAAAGCTCACAGCTGCTTACAAATATTGAACAACTAAGAATGCAGAGAAATGCTAAGAATTCTGCTTACAAATGTTTCTCTGCTTGTTTCTCCGATGTTTTTCTTAGTTGCTGCTTCTTGGTTTATATATTACCAAAATTACAAAGTAATGAGACAGGATAATAAAACAAAACTATCTAGTCTATTACAATGCTACTTCATTACTCTATTCCAGCATCTTTGAATATCTTCATAATAGCATGGAAATGGCATTGCTTCTTTGTTCTCGAAAAACCAGTTGAATAGGCTACCACATTCCATTTGCATACACTCGACGCATGTGACTGTGTTGTCACTGTTAACAGATATTTGAATTCTTTATCCGTCGGGTTTATGATCATCTGTCGGGTTGTTGATCATCCGTCGACTTCATTGTTATTTATCCGTCGGGTAGCAATCAGACACTAGACTTCATTTCATTTATGCAGAATTACAAGACATCATCTATGTACAATTAATCAACCTATTCGGCATATCTAGCTAAATTCAACATGACTTAGGTACTACTACAGATTCTAAACAATATGTATGCAGAAATGTGCTATAGACTTATTGTTACATAAGCTACTCACTCGATGGATAATAATTCATCATCCGTCGGGACTAAAATGAGTTATCTGTCGGGACTATAAATCTTATCCGTCGAGACTATAAATCTTATCCGTCGAGTGCTACATATTTTCACTAAGTAAAATCTACCAATGTGTTTTGTTCATGAAATCATCAAGTACACAACATATACACAACAATCTCCCCCAATTTATGTCTACTGGAATTGTAGCCATAAATTAAGAGATACTTGATGATAACAAAACACCCTAAAAATACAAATTTTAAAAGACAGTAGATAATACTGAAAAGTGCTTCAATTAACAAAATGTTCAAAGTTTTGCTCACAGTCATTTTCAAGATGCTCCTCTAGCCTGAGCAGATTTATCTAGTTCCTTGAAGGTCTGGATCTCTTTCCAAGCTTTCTGTTATTTTCCTCAATCTGATTTTGGAGCTGTCTGTGGAATTCCAGTTCATCAGATTCTGAGAGATTTAGCTTTCCTTGTATTTCCAAAAGAGTCTCATTGCTAGAGATGCTCAATTGGTCTTCTAATCTGAAAAATCTTCTCACTCCTTTGTCATCCATGAACTCCATCAGCCAGTAGGGCCTTAGATGCACTCTTATCCCTGTGTAAGGGATGATTAGAGTCTTTGGGAGTGCATCTTTAGCTCTAACACTCCTTAGCTCTTCAATCTTCTTCAGTACCATTCTTCTTGCAGTAATATTGAACCCAAAGTTCTTCTTGAAGGATGAATAAACCTTAATCAGTACAGCTTGACTTTCTTGAAGGATCCTATGAAGTGGCCACTAAATTTCCTTCCCTCCTTTGTACTTGAACACTAACCTTTCAGGTAGGTTTCTGTATGCATCAATTCCTCTCACTTCACCTAGTTCATCTAGATAGAGGTTTAGATCAGAAAATTCTTTGATGTCACACAAGTACATGTAATCTCCCTCATTGTCTTTAGATTGAGTTTTGACTAGAGATTTGGATTTGAGAGGTGACAGCTTCACTTTCTTGACTGCTCTTGACTTTGTTCTCTTTGGCTTGTTAAGGATTGACAAATAGAAGTCAGGAATTGGTATGTTCTCCCATTCTACTGGTTCAGCCTTAGGCACAATAGGTTCACCATGGATGTTCCTGTAAGGATCCACCTCCTTGATATCTTCAAATACCACATAGGGTTTTGATGTTTGAGTTGTAGTTGGAGTGGATTCCTTGGGAAACTGATTCTCCAATTCCTTATCAACAATATCCAGTTTCCTTTTAGTTCTTTTAGCCAATTCCTTGATTCTTGGAGATTTCTTCTGTTGTTTAACTTGCTTCTTTGATTCAATGATTTCAGATGGCTGAACAGAAATTTGTTGTGATGAATTTACAGCATGTAGCTTGGCCAAGATAGCAATTTGCTCTTTCTTTTGTTTAGCCTTTTTAGCATCTAGAGCGGCTTGCTTCTTTTCCTGCTTCAATCTAGCCTTTTCTTCTCTCTTTGCTTGGGCAAATTAAGGATGTCCAGCCACCACACAAATTTCTTTCCCATTCCTAAAAATTTTAGCAATTCTCCTTTTAGATGCTGAATCAGTTGGATCTTTGTAGAAAGCAATTGACCTTGATAGAAGCTTCTTTTCATCAGGCTTAGGTGTCTCATACACAGTATCCAAAGGGTTCTTCAATGATGATTTTGAATAGTTTACCCTTGGTTTCAGAATTATTTCAGCCTTTGGAGATTTGATGCAGGATGGCTGTCCCTTTTCCAGATAGTTCATGCTCATCTCATTCACAGAAATTTGCTTGACTTGAGAGTGATGGATGGCTGACTTTACTGGCTCCTTGACTAGTTCAAACTTCTTTTGTATATCCTCATCAATTTTCTCCCAGTTGACTAAACTCAACTTCTCCTTATCAGCTGCTCTTATGTTGGCTGCTGCTGCATTGATCATATCTATATTGTCTGTAACAGGTGGCTTTGAGATAGTAATTGAAGGCACAATTACTTACTAATTTGAATTTGAAGCTTCTCCCCCTCACTTGGTCCTTTCTCCCCCATTTTGTTATCATGAAGTTGATTAGAGGAGAGGGTTTGAGCAGCCACCAATTTTTGAAGTAAATTTGTCTGTTGGGCTTGATGAAGATGAATGGCTATTAAAGATGCTTCCATGGCTGACATTCTTGTGTCCAAGGCATCTATCTTGGTTGCAAGATCAGAATTTTTCCTTAATTGCCTCTTGATGTCAAGCATTGTAGCTTCTGGAAGTTTAGAGTCCATTCGCCTACTTTCACCTTCTTTGTGATGTCTTTTTCAGTTGTCTGAAATGGCCTTCTTCATCTCCTCAATATCACCTTTGATGGTGTTTACATTCCTAGCATGTTGGAAGCCCTGAATTTGTTGAAGTTGCAGAGAGGCTAGATGTGCCTGAAGGAGCTTCTTGTTGTTGGCATTTGAAGTGGTTTGAAGAGCAGTATTTGTCTGATTGATTAGTTGGATCAGGGTTGTCTTGAAGTAGTGCTCATCACAGTGCTTTGAAAATGCCGATGATGGCATACCTGATCTTGAACTTGAACCTACTTCTCCCCCTATGTCCATTTCTCCATCTTTACTATCCCCATTTTCATCACCAAAGAAATCAGTTGAGACACCATTCTCATAATCCACATCACCAGCTGTAGAGGGCAAAGCTATGATGGCATCCTTAGCTCTTATCATAGACTGTGTGGTATGCACCAGATTGAGCATCCTTTCTGCATTGTCATTGCCCTGTTCAGCTAGACGTTGATAAGCTGGAACGGGGTGAGTAAATGCCTCGGCATCAAGAGAGGTGGAATCTATAATAGCTTTAGGTTGCTGAGATAGTCCCTCCCTGTCTGCATCCTGGACATTCATTAACTCACTAGCTCCAGTACCTGCATTTCTCTCATTTTCTCTCTTTTGTTGCATCAGGGTCTCACCCTGGCTCCCCACCCTCATACCCTCACCTTCACCATCTAAGGTGGGACTCCTCTCACTTTCTTTTGCCAATCCTGAAGAAATAGATTGCATAGTTTCACTCATTTCCTCTCCTTTTTCCTTGGAGCAACCTAGAGTCTCACTCAAAACACTCTTCCCTCTCAATCCTAATAGTGACTGTTCAACCACTAAATCTTCTGCACTTGAAATAAATGAAGTTTGAGGCTGTGCAGAGATACTCGACGGATGAGTGATATCCATCGGGTGAGTGGTTTTGCTATCCGACGGATGACTACTCAATGGATGATCAATATCCATCGAGAGAGTAGAAATGAATGAACTTGGAAAAGAAACTATTGCGGACTCCATGCTGATTGATCATATTTTGGGCACAGATGATTCAACAGTTCCTGAAAGAAATGGCAAGTGAGCCAACAAATCATCTAAAAGATGATGCTCACTTGCACTAGATTTTGGCTTCCCCAACAAAGTTAAAGAAGGGGAATCAGGAATTGATGTATTTATCATATCCACATCCAGTGAGTTTGTGGGTGAGTTAGGTGTTTGAGGTGCTTCAATGACTAGAGATTTTGGCTATGACTCCACATTTATTGGAGCCGCATCAAACTAACTTTGTGAAGGTGCAGTGACTGTGTCTTTTGCACCAGTTTGCACAGTGTGTGTACCCTGTGCATCCCCAAGGGTTTTAGATTTCTTCTTTCTGGCATAAGTTTGGGGTGAGCTTGTGTCCCTAACCCTCTTGGCATGTGCTCTTGGTTGAGAGCTTTGTTCAATAACTACATCATTTTGGGAGGATGCAGTTAGAAATGAGCTTTTATCCTTTTTAAGCACTGCAGTTTGTTGGGAAACTACAGTGTGGCTAGGCTGGGAACCACTCAGCTTTCCATCCTTATCCTTAGGGTTTCTTTTATGTTCACCCCATCCCTCACCTGTCTTACCCACCTGCACACTCCCCTCTTTGGTTTTGGTGGATTTTGCAACTGGCATCTTTTGAGAGATACCAGAGGGGGCTTTCTTTGATTTGGATTTTGAAATATTTGCAGGTTTGGTGGCTTGGTTAGGCAACTGTTGGGTCATTGACACAGTTGACATAGCCACACTAGAACTCAAAGAAATTAGTGAGGTTGGAATACTGGTAGGAATAGATGAACTTACCTCACTTACCTGAGGTGCTTCCATTACAGGGAAATAGAACAGTGGCACCTCCTTGTGATGATTGGCCCTGTTTAAATTTGCAATGAGCCTTCTCTCTTGAACCCAACAATCTAATTTGTTGTTTGGGTTCTCAAGCACAATCTCTTCACAGAGGTGGTTAGCTAACATCATAAAGAATCTAGCATAATACACATTCTTACCTCTTTTTTTAACTCTCCTAATTTATAGCCCAACTCAAACAAAACAAGGTCACTGAAATTATAGAATTTATCTGTTACTAGCATGTAGAGCATGTTAAGCATGGATATATTGACTGAATCAAAATTACTGATTTTTCCTGAAAAGACCTTTGTCACTACATCACATATAAAACTCCCTTCCTTCCTAAGACCCATCTCCTAATGTCACTTAACTTAGAAGTAGAAAGGGCATAGTTCATGGAATTAAGCATATTAATTATAGCAGTGTCAATGTGTGGTAAGGTCACAGTGTTATCAGGAATCTTGAAACATGCTTTTATAACATCACTATTGATACAGAACTCTTTACCTTTAATGGTGAGTGTGATTGTCTTATATGTTGAGTTATATGTAGCAGAGGTCCACATCTCTTCAAAAACTTCACAAAAGATTGTGGGTGATTCCAGCATGGCATAGCTAAGCTTGCAATTCTTCACAAAGTCCATCATCTTGTGATAGTCACCAGATTGCTGAATACCCTTGTTTACTAATGCAGTGAAATTGTTCTTCTCATAAATGAACCCAGTTTGAGACATAATCTTTACAACATATGCCATTGTTAGAGAATAAGAGCTTGAAGAGAAAGAGAGTAAGTGCTTTGAGAGAGAATGTAATTTGAGCAGTTGAATTGAGCGATTGAAATGAAATAAGCTTTTATACTATCTCAAAAATAACTATTAAAAATAATAAAGTAAAATAAAGTAACCAATAGAATTTGCCTAAAATAACCGTTTAATAAACTGTAAAAATTCCACCCATTATCTGTCGGGTTATGCTTACAAACTGTAAGTATACTCGATGGATAATGTTCAGGAAATTAACGGCTAAGATTAATACAATTCGACGGATGAGGATAAACTGTTATCCATCGAGTCATAAAATATTCTAGAAAAATAATTGATTTTTATTAGCAAATAGTATACCGACGGATGATCAAACTCGATGGATAAAGATCATTCGTCGAGATGTAAATTTTGACTTAGCCAAACTTTCATCCTAGACTGAAAAATCAATTAAATTTCTGGCTGTATTTCAACTTGAAAACTAACTCATATAGATTTAAGAATAATTAAGCATACCTAACTCACTTACCAACCTTGAAAAGGTGGATTCATCCAGTGGCTTGGTAAAGATATCTGCAAGCTGCTTCTCACTTGGAACAAAATGTAGTTCCACAGTGTTATTCATTACATGTTCCCTTATGAAGTGGTACTTGATGTCTATATGCTCTGTCCTTGAATGTTGTACTGGATTTTCAGTGATGGCAATTGCACTTGTGTTATCACAGAAAATGGGAATCCTTTCAACTTGCAAACCATAGTCTAGCAATTGCCATCCATAGAATCTGTGCACAACAACTGCCAGCAGCAATATATTCAGTTTCAGCTGTAGAAGTAGAAACTGAATTTTGCTTTTTACTGAACCAGGACACAAGCTTATTTCCTAGAAATTGACAGGTTCCTGTTGTACTTTTTCTATCAATTCTATAACCTGTATAATCTGCATCTGAATAACCAGTTAGATCAAAACCAGAATCTCTAGGGTACCAAATGCCAAGTTTTGGTGTTCTCTTGAGATATCTGAAAATTCTCTTATTAGCTATTTAGTGAGATTCTCTAGGATCAGCCTGAAATCTAGCACATAAACATGTAGCTAACATAATATCTGGCCTACTAGCTGTTAAGTACAGAAGTGAGCCAACCATGCCCCTATAACTTGAAATATCCACAGACTTTTCAGTAGTGTTTAATTCAAGCTTAGTTGCAGTAGCCATGGGAGTTTTTGCAGATGTGCAATCCATTAGATCAAACTTCTTTAAAAGATCAAAAATGTATTTAGTTTGACTAATGAATATTGCATCACTAACTTGCTTAACTTGTAAACCAAGAAAGTAAGTTAGTTCTCCCTTCATACTCATTTCATACTTACTTTGCATCAGTTTGGCAAACTATTTGCAAAGTTTCTCATCTGTAGAGCCAAAAATAATATCATCTACATAAATTTGAACAAGTATACTAGAGCCATTAATATTTCTAAAGAATAAAGTTTTATCTACAGTACCTCTTGTGAAGTAATTTTCCAAAAGGAACTTTGATAAAGTGTCATACCAGGCTCTAGGTGCTTGTTTAGTCCATAAAGTGCTTTCAAAAGATAGTAGACATGATCTGGAAAATTTGGATCTTCAAAACCAGTGGGCTGACTCACATAGACTTCCTCCTCCAAATCTCCATTCAGAAAGGCACTTTTGTCATCCATTTGATACCTTGAAATTGGCATGGGCTGCATAGGCTAAGAAGATTCTGATGGCTTCAAATCTTGCAATAGGAGCAAATGTTTCATCAAAATCTATTCCTTCTTGTTGACAATAGCCCTTAGCAACCAGTCTAGCTTTGTTCCTGACTACTATGCCATTTTCATCCATCTTGTTTCTGAATACCCATTTGGTGTCTATTGGATTCTTTCCTTTAGGCTTGGGCACCAGCTTCCATACATTATTCCTTTCAAATTGGTTTAGCTCCTCCTGCATAGCTAAGATCCAATCAGGATACAACAAAGCTTCTTCTACCTTCTTTGGTTCTTTCTCGGAAAGAAAGCTGTTGTAAAGACATTCTTCTTGAGTTGCTCTCCTGGTTTGAACTCTAGAAGAAACATCACCAATTATTAGCTCAAAGGGGTGATCTTTTGTCCATTTTCTTTGTTGAGGTAGATTAGCTCTAGAGTAAGAGGCCTCATTGTTAACTTGATGTGTGATTGAGTTTTGACTGTTAGAAACTCCCCCTGAATTTGTGGATCTTTGATTTGAGAAAGAGGAACTTTCTATATGTGATCTATCTTGATTTCCAGCTTCTCTTGATAACCCGACGGATGGTGAATTTTGAGTACCGACGGATGAAGCTGGTTGTCTCCCGACGGATAACACAGATTGCCTCCTGACAGATGAAGTATTAAGCAACTCGACAGATGTTGAGTTTTATGCTTCATTGGTAGTAGATTTTTCTGTATTATCCTTAGATACTGTTTCTTGATCACTTTCATCATCACTGTCATCACTAACCATCTCCACATTGTAAAATTTGAGGATCTCATGGAAATCTCCATCTTGCAGTCCTTCAACCTTTTTATAATCAAACACAACATGTATTGATTCCACAACAATGTTGGTTCTTAGATTGTAGACTCTATATGATTTACCAACAGCATATCCAACAAAAATTCCTTCATCTGCTTTAGCATTAAACTTTCCATTTTGATCAGTCATATTTCTCAGAATATAGCATTTGCAGTCAAAGACATGAAGAAAATTTAGAGTTGGCTTCTTGTTCTTGAACAATTGTAACACCCCCAAATCCGGGGTCGGGGATCCGGGTTGTCACGAGTTCCATTTCCCTGAATAACACCCAATCTTAATAAACAATCAACTACTCGGTACTGTGACCCCACAATAAACACACACACCACAACTTATAGTCTCAGAGATGAATATCCAAAAATAACACGAGTCATTTTATTCCAAAATTATATGCCATTACACCTTAAAAGGACTTCTGAATAAATTTATTTCTTTGCCATTATTACAATTGATAAAGATACATAAGTCTGGTACATCAAAATTTGAAAGCCTAGCCTATTGGTAGTTCCTACCTCAGCTACAGCAACATCAACGCTTCCAGAAAACTGCGGAACGTTTCCTAACCGCTTGCAAATTGGAAGCTTGGTCCTGTTCATCTTTTCTATCTGATGTTGTGTGATGAAAGAAGAAAGCAAGGGTGAGCAACAAGCCCACCAAAATAATATGTATACTGATTAACAATATATGAGCATTCTCATAGTACTCATTAAAGTCTTGGTCAAAAGAAATGAACCAAGCTGATATCTTAACGCGACCAAGTCGCAAAATATTCAGTATATATATACATATATACTTTTCACAATCTTTGAAATCCTCTTACATGTATAATATACACAGAGTTCCAGTTTATAACTGTATAAAAATATCATTGCAAGGTGATCTAATATATTTGGCCTTGTCTCAACATTTTCCTGAAACCTTTGTCATTCATAAGACAATCATTAACTAGATATAAGTTTAAAAGATGAAGTTACAAGAGACTCCAATATACTTATATCTTTTCTGAATACTACTTGAACTACCACCGTTCAATGTATAAATAGTTCCTCCCATAGCTTAAGCTACAAGACAAAACTTGTATAGAATCAATCTTTAAAATATCATCAAAATAAAATAAAGTTACGAGATACTTCATTTGATGCAAACATCATTTTGAAAACTCGACCCTGCCAACACTCAACAATCGCCCAACCGTAGCCTTTCTATCGAAGTGATCTGGGTAGTGTTGCAGAAATATCCAATTGGATAATGAACTCATTACGGGAGTTTGTCGCGCCAGGAAGACCACTTACGATGATCAGTCGTAGTAGTGCAACCCCACCATTTTCTACATGTAGAGGAGAACCTGTCGGATTTACTTGTCAACCGAACACTGGACTCCTAAGGAATGTACCGTCTTAGCGGAACTTCCAGGCCATTTGGGCCAATATAATAAGGCTGGGCCGGCGCCACTCGACCACTTACGCCACTCATAGTTTAGATGAAATCCATGACTCTGAAACGTAAAATTCGTCCCCCCTTTCCCCAAGTAGAAACTTGTTGATACGGCTCCACCAAAAAGCCGTATCTAGTTGGAAAGGAAAACTCACCAATATTTCTCAGGCGATGCCTGTTAATGGATTAACTTGTTCCAAGAATTTTACTTCCCGAGTGTTGGGTAAGTAATCAAAAACTCTTTTATCGAAATAGCAACCTTGTTGCGAATATAATACACACCACAGAGCCGGATCCCTCAGGTTTTGAGCGAATATTTAAATCCCCTTTGAAAGGAAGATCTTAAATATTAAAAAAATGAGTTTTGGGATCCGCTCTAACTTTAAAAATCATTTTGAAGACTCGCAAACATTTTTAAGAATGTTGGGAGTAATGCTGATTTAATAAAATAAATCAGTCCCAATATATTAGAAAATATCTTAATATTATTATTTAAATAATATTCCCATAAAGAATAATCTTTATAAAAATAATTGAAGTAGAAGTTTTAAAACTTATACTTGCAATGATTATTAAATAACCAAAGATATACTTATACGAAAGTACTATCTTTATTTGAATAATCAAAAGTGAGTTTGATCATCGACACATTATTCCTTAATAAAATAAAAAATAATAATTAGCAATTAATCGGAGTCATAAGTCCTTGAATGAATATTCAAAATAATATTCATTAATAAAATAAACGGAGTCATAAGCCCTCGAATGAATATTCAAAATAATATTCAATAATAAAATAAACGGGTTCATAAGCCCTCGAATGAATATTCAAAATAATATTCATTAATAAAATAAACGGCGTCATAAGCCCTCGAATGAGTATTCAAAATAATATTCATTAATAAAATAAAGTTATCGAATAAACCTTATTCAATTCATAGTTTTAAAAACTATTCATATGTATATATAAATATATATATTATACTCGGGAGCATCGACTCCCGGTTTTAGAAAAAAGTTCATCTTTGGGTCCCCTATACTAAGGGTATATGCAAATTACCGATTATCTCTAGCATAGGTATTATCAACTGAATCAACAGATATATGTATCAAGAATACGAAACAGGCATGCATATATACCATATCACATGCTACAATATATCGCAAGAATTTGCTAAATAACCATTATCCATCTATCACAAGATAATACAAGTACATATGTATACATCACAACAACAGTATAACGGGTAGAAAACTTGCCTGAGTGCTCCCGGATAGACTTAAGCTTAGAGTGGGTCCGATAACCTATGAACAACAACATAAGTCAGAATTAAACCCCGGTCGCTTAAGAAACTAGACTTTAACCATTTGGAGTCCTAACGTTCGCTTTCGCGCTTAACGATTCACTTAAGTCGCTCTAGTACCCTCGGCTCCACCATTTTTAATAAATTAACCATTAAGGGTTTTAAGGAGATTCTTTCGCGAGTACCTTACCAACTGTCTAATCCACTTTACATAAATGTTTCATACCCCAATTAGTCATTTAAGGTCCTTAACCAAGGTTTCAAAGTAAGGTGAGGGGTAGTGGTTCGGTCGCGAAACGCCGTTACTTAAAACGGTCGGTTCTCCTAAACCGTACATCGGATTCAAACGAACCACATATCAAAACGAAGCTCATAACATGAACTATCTAAACATGGCAATGGTCAAAACCTTACAGTGAGTTCAAGGGTTCTGATGTTAAGAACAAAAACAGTCTACGGTAAATCGGGCATTACGACGGCTATGTTTACGCGATTACCCAAATTTGTACAACTCCAAATCAATCCACAATCAACCACAAATCAACCCATAACCATCAATACAACCAAACCCCATCCATACTTCATTACAACAGTCCCAACATCTCAAGATTTACCAATTTATACTACCCCTAAACATGAACTAAAGCTATACTTAAGTTCATTAACCAATAATCAAGATTTATAACTTCAAGCTCATTATAAATCCAACCCAACTCTATATATACATCAATCATACTTCCCAAGAACTAAAACAAGCATAAAAACTCTAAATATTCAAAAGTAGGGCTAGGGTATGAGATTATACCTTCCTTGGTGAGTAAAAGTAACTAAGGAGCTTGGAATCACCCTTGAAAGTCCTTACCAAAGCTTAATCTAATCAAAAACACAAGATTAAAATTTCAAGTTCTTGAAAAACACTATTCACTCTCTTCTTCCAAGAATTTTAGGAAGAGATTGTGAAGGAATTTGAAGCTTAGACTTATAGGATATCTATATCTATGTACAAGGAACCTTAGATAATTACCTCACTAATTAACAAAGCTTGGAACTTGGATTTGAGTTTTTTCTTCCTTTCAAATGGATAAAGGCCGAGAGCTTCTTGTTGGAAATGAAGGTCAACTTTGTGTTTTTGTGTTACGAATTGTGTTGTTGGTTGTTTTACCTTTGTTTTGCTAAATTACCTTTTAACCATGGTAAATTTTGTGTGGTTTATAATCAACCAACACTTCCTTTCCTTTGGTCATGCTTATGTCATTTTCCTATGTCATCTTCCCACACTTGTCCTCTTCTTGTTGGTGTGGTGACATCATCATCACTAACCTCTTTGATTAGCTCCTAATTACTTGGCTAATGACCGCTGATCTGTTATACGGTTCGCTTAACTTTCGTTCTCGTTTATCATTTGAGGGATCATACCCGGGATCTTATCACTTGGGTTCCCTTAACCTTTCTCAATACATTATATTGCTTTTATGATCCTCTCTTATAATCCTTGAATTAAAATCCTTTTAATCATGTTACCTTATACTCAATTCTTTCTGTATCTGGTGGATTTTCGGGAAAAATCAAAGTGTTCGAATTTGGATTCTGACGATCTTTACATACACTTATATCCCATATAAAGTACTAATAAGATCTCAGAATAACAATAAAAGAACCCCTACATAGTGTGGTATGAAAAGTTTTCTTATTCAGCATAATCAGCAAAACACTATTCATAAGGGTTTCAAAAATTCCAAAAATTGGGGTTATTACAGTCTCCCCTCCTTAAAAGGATTCCGTCCCGGAATCAGATAGAAAATGAGTAGGGATACTTTCTTAGCATTGCACTTTCTAGCTCTTAAGTAATTTTTCCCACATTGTGGTTCTACCATCAAACTCTAACTAGTTTGATAACTCTTCTCCTAAGCATTTATCCATTTTTGGTCTATAAACCTTCCTGGTTGCTCCATGTAGGTTATTTCTGGTTGCATGTCTATGCGCTCATATGCCCCTATTTGTCTGGCATCCGAATTACACTTCCTTAACATTGATACGTGGAACACGTTATGAACTTACTACATGTTCGGGGGTAGGGCTATCTCATATGCTAACTTCCCAATACGTCTTAATACCTCAAAGGGTCCAACAATTCGTAGGCTTAGCTTTCCTTTCTTTTTTGAACCTCATCAATCCTTTCCAAGGGATACCTTTAACATTACTAGGTCCCCTATTTCTTATTCTTTATCCTTTCGTGTCAAATCAACATATTTTTCATGTCCATCTTGGGCTACTACCAGCCGTCCTCTGATTAGATCTATCCTATCCTTGGTCATTTGGACCACTGTTGGTCCGAGCATCTTGCGCTCTACAACTTCATCCTAACATAAGGGAGATCGACATTGTTTTCCCTCAAAGATCTCATAAGACAACATCTCGATACCTAACATACGATCTATTATCGTGAGAAAACTCAATCCGCGTTAAGTGATCATTCCAAATTCTTTCAAGTCTATTGCACAGACTCTCCTTATAGCTTTTAGCATTAGAGCTTTTGCTTCTCAATACCCATTCTTTTCCAGTTCGTAATCGCTACTACCTTCCGTTCCTAATATTATACTGGTTATACTTTTTCTCGTTAGCATTCTATAACCTTTTTAATACACGCGTCAACCTTAGTATCACGAATGTGTTTCCATTCCTAATACCACCATAACTTTACTACTCCTTTTTCAGCTGTTTCTATTTTCCAAAGTTTGATCAATCATATAGAAGTAAAGGAATTTGTTGAGAGATCACTATGATCATGAACACTTGTTCTATTACATAGTTAGTACAGAAGGTGGCCAGCCTTTAGTACTTGCCAAGCAATTAAACAATAGATGGTATCCTACTAGGCTTCTATCACACAGATAGATAGTCATTCGACAATACCTTCCCTTCTGGAAGGGTTGTTCTTCTCAGCTTATATGAAATAAAAAAAAGAGAAAAGAACAAATTGAAGAGAATTGTATATATATAAAATATACTGCCACAAAATATCTAGCTTGGAATCTACCTCTGAACTATAGAGGTTTATCATAGGAGAACAAATCATATACGTATATATATCAATATCAAGTATTATCGCATCGCATTTCACATGCTTAAATATTTTTGCTATACCGTCCATCATTCTATGGACCCATGCTCTTCCTCGAGCTTATACACAATCACCTTTGAAACTCCCTCGACATCGAAAATCGAATCTGGGATCTAATTCTATACATCATCATTACTAGAATTCTATGATTGCACCGCAACCTTCCTCGTATAGTAATACGACTCTCTATTGATAAGAAGGAATAAGTATTTAATAGGTAGATAATCTACTTAATTAGTCTATCAATGATAACTTATACACCACCACGACCCGATTAGTGGTACTCAATCTCAACATCCATTCCAATACAACTCTCACGGTTGCAAGTAATCGGCTCATTACTCGTAGAATCATTCCTGCATTACTATGGTCCACCGTTGACCTACTGTAGTCATTCATTTTCCATGAAATCTTAATAGCTAACCATACGAAGTCCATACATATCGTATCGAATTCTTCTAAGGAGGTAACATGATCACCATTCATGATTCATGAAGAACACTCCTGATCCTAACGTACATTCATGACGTGAAGCAGATAAAATTAAAGAAGAGTTTCAATGAAAGCAACGATAGCAAGTTAATACCATTCTTAATCATATGCCTTCAATAGAAGACTTAACTCAAAGGTTTGTTTAGTCCTTTTTGAAACATGGTCCTGGCTTATTCTCAAGATAGTACCTTTTAAGATAGATAGCCTGCTCATGGTGATTACACGAACTAAACCTTTACCAAACTATTATTACGGTTGGGTATTGCACAATCATCAGAAGGAATGTCAATCTTCCAAACTATAATACAACCTTCACGGCTTCAACCATCATCATTATATTCCTCTGGCACGAGCGCCTATAATTCCTCTCTTACACTTAGAGTGTCGGCCACCTCTTTGGCCTTTCCTGATAGCAAAATTTCCTTACAATCAATGTCATTTTAAATGATCTTCAACTAAATTTTTCTACTTCATTTCAATCACTGCTTATGTGAAAATGCTTTTCTTAGGTCCTGGTGAAAAAAAGAAAAAAAATCACCATTTTTCCATAAGTCATTGCCTTAGTCTTTAGATGTGAACATTGTCACGGCTGACTCCCGATCATACTTAGGATGTTTCTTATCATGGGTCCTTCTTGTTTTCACCAATCTTGACCCTCATTGGGTCGATCTATACTTTCTTATGGTTCAACACGTGCCCACCTGACATTATTATACTTACGTCACATTTCCTTTATCAAAATTTCTATTCTGAGAACTTGGAATATTACCTTTCTCCTTGTAAAACCTCTAAGGTTATCCTTAAATCGTCCCTCCTGTATTCCCTAGATACAGGGCATATCAAAATACCATTTACTAATACTAGAACCATTGTCTATGTACTTCTGAAAAATTTCTTTACTGATCTTTAAAGGTTGTTGTTACCTTGATCCTTTCCAATTCATACTGTCAAAACTCATGCTGTCCCTATTAAGATTGGAATTCCAACCTTTATGCATTCCCCTAGGATTCATCTCAAGTTATTGAAGTTATATCCTTAATTCCACCTTTAAAAAGGTACTTGCATCCTTCCATGGATAAATCAAGTCATATATCCTTGATAGATTATCTTATTCATCATTCCCACCTCGATAGTCTATACCTAATTTCATAATAGCATCCTTATTCAAATTGAGGTCAATCCATATGGCCTCCAAAAGATAACAATGGTTATCTGCTTTTCTTTCCTGATTTGGTAATGATAACATGGATGTTCTGGAAGATATTGGTCGTGTTCAACATGAAAATCTTCTTAATAAATCCTCATTTACCTTTGTTGTTTATCTCAACAGTCATCTCAATATTGGGATATCTTTCATACCTGGCGTCTCCCTTTCTGGGTATCATGCCACCGGTCTTACACTTCACATTCTTGAAGGTCACTTCCTTCATCCAATTTTCCTAATTTCTTACTTTCTTGTCTCCTCAGTCTATCCGCGTCTCATAATTTATCCTTCAAACTGTCTCAAGGTTTCCTCGAATCCTTCCAACTTAAAGGGGGTACAATATATATATCTCTTATGCCTTCAACCATCAACTTTAACTCATGGTGAATCATCCTCATCCTGACGATCATATACTTTTCTATTTCTATTTCTACGAGTCTTTAGGGTTTCCTCATACCCAACTCCCTTATCATTCCTCAAACTCTATTGCCTTTATATTCCTTTCCACTTCAGTTTCTTTTTATTTTCCTTTCTCTTATCATTATTTCATGAACCAACACAACATAAGCATTGATTTCAAACATCCCGTCATTCTGGATTCGTGTCCTCAGAACGAACCTTGACAACTTTTACAACTTAGATTCATAATTCATCATACTCGTCTGCCTTTATTCTGGCTCTAAAGCTTTTACACTATCTCCATAACCTTGGGAAGTACTTTCCTGAAAACAATTGACTGAACTTAAATCAGTTTATCATAACCTCTTGCTCCGTGCCTTTTTTGGTCTTTCACCAGCGGGAGGATTCTCTCTTAGGGGTAAGTGACAATAACAGTCTTTTGTGCTTCGTCAATCATTTAGAAGCTCAAATGATTCCTATATTTTAAAATCCTCATTTTCCACTTCATTATGTTCCGGGTCCCTTATATCTTAATTGCGACCTCCCTGATTATCACATTCAAGGTTTGCCCCAAATCTTATTCTTCGAGGGGCATAATGCTTGGAAAAATTTTGGGAATCTCTTTATATTTGTCTTACTTACTTTGCTTAATTCTTTCCTCGTTCAGTTCTTACATGATCGTAACTTATGAGTTCTCAAGTTCTATAAACTTCATGACACTATTAAGTGCTAATAGTGCAACTAACAATATGAACTTATCACAAACAAACTGATCTGAACTGAAAGGAACAAATATATACATAACCATTTGTTCGAGGTACAACAACTGAACACATGAAAGAGAATTACATCATTTGGCCTGATCGCTTCTATCCCAAAAGTACTACCACATATAATCATCTAGTCATTAAAAACTAATCATTCATAACTTAGGCTAATCCTCCAAAAGCGATGCTGCATGAAATCCTTGTCAGATTGGTCAGACTCTGCACACTATTATGGATCAAAAAATGCGGGCACGCACGACATCCCTAACCTGCTCCATTAAAGCGGTGATAAGGTCTAAGATAGTTGCAAGTAGAGCTGGATCAATCTGACCCTCAAGATGGCCTCTAGCTGTAACAAGGGTGGTAGCCTCAATCCTTTCCATGCTATAAGCTAATCCTGCCGGAAGTACCCCGCCCTCAATCCTCGGTACAGTAAGTCGATCCAACAGATCACTCCTAACATTACGGGCCTCAGACAGGCCACCCAAAGTCATATAATAATCGGTGATAAGAGATGCTTGAGTGGTAGCATCTAGCAGTCCATGGGGTGCAGGTGGTGCAGACCCAGGAGATCCAAATGGATAACCTAGCACGGTATCAGGTGAAAATGGTGCAGGAGATAAAGGTGGCATTTCCTCAGTAGGTGCTGGGCTCTGTACAGGGGAGGGAACAGGAATTGGTAGAACCTCATGGATGTCTACAGGAACCTCTGGAAGAGGGTCCGATACTGGTATAACCGGTACCATGGAAGGTCCCACTTCTTCTGCCCTCATTATCCTCTGTGCCCTTGGTAACTCTTCATCCTCTAGTGCCACCCTCGCGGCCATTCTAGCTCTGGTAGTCGCCCTGACTACGGTCATCAATTCCTCAGCAGTCCTCTCTTTATTCCCGTCAGGACCCTCCACGAGATTCTCCTCACCAACAATCCCTTCTGGGATAACATCCTCAACTGCAACATTCCCAACATGAATCTTATCCGGTCCCTCGCTAGGGTACTCTATCGGATTCATAATTTGATCTCCAACATGTAATAAAACATCCTCATGCTGATGCTCCTGAACCTCAGGGTTCGGTGCCCCACTGCCCTATATGATAACGAACTATGTTACTACCACGATATTTATAAGGGTTCCCATAAGGGTTTTAACTGTCGGTACTACATTAGGTAGCTCGACTATGAACTTGGCAAGAGTTCTTATTATCTTAGTGTACTTATTATCATAACGCCACATTATATCTGTGGTTTATAACGCTTGGCTCTGATACCATTTCTGTAACACCCCCAAATCCGGGGTCGGGGATCCGGGTTGTCACGAGTTCCATTTCCCTGAATAACACCCAATCTTAATAAACAATCTACTCTGTACTGTGACCCCACAATAAACACACACACCACAAGTTATAGTCTCAGAGATGAATATCCAAAAATAACACGAGTCATTTTATTCCAAAATTATATGCCATTACACCTTAAAAGGGTTTCTGAATAAATTTACATTTCTTTGCCATTATTACGATTGATAAAGATACATAAGTCTGGTACATCAAAAGTTGAAAGCCTAGCCTATTGGTAGTTCCTACCTCAGCTACAGCGACATCAACGCTTCCAAAAAACTGCGGAACGTTTCCTAACTGCTTGCGAATTAGAAGCTTGGTCCTGTTTGTTGGATTTTAATCGCAGCGGAGGCATGGTAAAACACTTTTACACATATAAAATCCAAATAAAAGCATATAAATCGTGATTAAAACATATAAATCGATTACTAACCTTTAATAGCGATCCAAAAGCAACGATCGGAGATCCTTAGCAGCTGCTCCTCAAACGTGAAGCACTCCACCGATATCCACCAAGAAAATGACGTTAAGGAGGAGGAGGAGGTGGAGAGAATTAGGTTTTCTAAAAACTTTTTTTGGGTTTTGGGTTAGAATAAAAATAGGGTTTATAATAGTATATTTATAGGCAAAATTTTCAGCTGAAATTTTCCCATAAAATATTATTATTATTAACCCATTTATTATTCTCATTAATATTTAAAACACCTTTTAATTATTAATCCTTTTTCTAAACACTTTAGAAATAATTCTCTCTCTTGATTTAATTTCCAAAAATTAAATTCTTAATTAATAATATTAAGAACTTTTCTTAATTAATTTATAATCAATTAAATCTCATTTAATTAATTATTAAATTTGCCAATTAATTATTTATTTCATAAATAAATAATTATCAGCCATTATTAATTAATTCCTCCACCATTAAATCATTCTCTTTTTATGGTGTGACCCTGTAGGTTCAATATTAAGCCGGTAGTAGAAATAAATAATAATAAAACTATTTTATCATTATTTATATAAATTCTCTAATTTATTAAATATGATTAATTAATTAATCATATTTATTCTACATCGTGAGGGATACTTCTCAGCATATCGCGACTATCCGGATAATACGAATTCACTGCTTAGAATACCAAGAACCTATTCAGTGAATAGTTACCGTACAATAAACTCCTTCTACCCTTCAATGTCCTGATTAAATACAAGGCATGGATCTCGTGTCAAGCCTATCTAATTTAATCACTTGCTTACCATTTACTATGTTAAGTTCTATGCAAATTAGAAACTCCTTTCTAATTTCATTCACTCTGGCCAGAGATTCCTGAACTAGCATAAGTGGATCAGCCTTGAACATTCTCTTCCTTCACTGGAAGGGGTAGATCCTTTATTGATCATACACTATCTTCGTGTACAAATTCCTATACCCAGTAGAGCCCTAATAATTGTCCCTGGAGACTAAGAACTAAACCAAAGCATAGTTCAGTGTACACAAGATGACTATGATGACCTCAAGTCTAAGGATACTTGTACAACTATCACTATGTGAACAACTGCTAACACGTGAGTGAACTCCATCAGTTGTTCAGCTGTGCGAGTCATGTTCAGTGAACTTATTCTATAATAAGCACCTACATTCTAGCTATAGTGTCACCACACAAATGTCTATGAGAACAGACATCCTTCATAATGAAGCAAGCATAGTATGTACCGATCTTTACGGATTATTAATTACCAGTTAGTAATCCTATGACCAGGAACTATTTAAGTTTAGAGTTATCATCTTTTAGGTCTCATTATTATGATCTCATCATAATCCATAAAAGCTTTACTCTAAACTATGGTATATCTTATTTAAATACTTAAATAGATAGAGCCCGTAATAAAAACAAAACAAGTCTTTTATTAATATCAATGAAATCAAAACAGATTACATAAAAACTTATTCCTAAATCCTAATACATGATTGGACTTAGGACATATTCCTTTCAATCTCCCACTTATACTAAATCCAATCACTCTGGTATCTAATACCCATCTTGTCTTTATGACGATCAAAGTGACTCTGAGAAAGTGGCTTTGTGAGTGGGTCTACTACGTTGTTATGTGTGTCAACTCTCTCGATATTGACATCTCCTCTTTCAACAATCTCCCTAATCAGATGAAAGCACCGTAGGACATGTTTGGAATTTTTATGAGACCTAGGTTCCTTGGCTTGTGCTATTGCTGCGTTGTTATCACAATATAACACAATAGGCTCTTCGACGCTAGGAACAACTCCTAACTCAGAAGTAAATTTCCTCATCCAAACAACTTCTTTTGCAGCCTCACTTGCAGCTATATATTCTGCTTCCGCTGTGGAGTCAGCCATTGTCGACTGTTTGGAACTCTTCCAACTTATCGCACCACCATTTAGAGTAAACACGTACCCTGACATGGATTTGCTATCACTCTCTGATTGAAAACTAGAATCAGTATAACCCTCTATTTTCAACTCAGATTCACCGCCAAAAATAAGAAAAATGTCCTGAGTCTTTCGTAAGTACTTAAGGATGTTTTTCACTGCTTTCCAGTGGTCTTCACCTGGATTGGACTGATATCTGCTCGTCATACTAATTGAATAAGCAACATCAGGCCTTGTACACAACATCGCGTACATGATAGATCCTATTGCTGAAGCATAAGGAATCTTACTCATACGCTCTCTTTCCTCAGGTGTCTTAGGAGACATTTTTTCGGAAAGGGACACTCCATGACTCATCGGTATGAGACCTCTTTTGGAGTTTCTCATGTTAAACCTTTTAAGCACTTTCTGGATGTATGTACCCTGGGTAAGACCTATCATTCTTCTAGATCTATCTCTATAGATCTTCATACTGAGAATGTAGGATGCTTCTCCCAAGTCCTTCATGGTGAAGTTCTTTGATAGCCATACTTTGACTGATTGTAGCATCGGTATATCATTTCCTATAAGAAGTATGTCATCCACATACAATACAAGAAATGTTACCGCGCTCCCACTAACCTTCTTGTAGACACATGGTTCATCCATGTTTTTGATAAAATCAAACTCTTTGATTGTCTCATCAAAACGGGTGTTCCATCTACGAGAAGCTTGCCTTAAACCATATATGGTTCGCAGCAGCTTACACACTAGGTGTTCATTTCCCCTGGAAAGAAAACCTTCCGGCTGTGTCATATACACCTCCTCCTTAAGTTCCCCATTGAGGAAGGCCGTTTTCACGTCCATTTACCAGATCTCATAGTCGTAGTAAGCAGCAATCGCAAGCAAAATCCG
The DNA here is from genome assembly GCF_009905375.1 of Apium graveolens. Classification (NCBI taxonomy): domain Eukaryota; kingdom Viridiplantae; phylum Streptophyta; class Magnoliopsida; order Apiales; family Apiaceae; genus Apium; species Apium graveolens. The sequence continues at coordinate 138,035,326 of NC_133650.1, read as the reverse complement.
AATTGATTTTAACAGGGCTACAGGCGAATAGGTTTCATCAAAGTCAATCCCTTGTCTTTGATTAAATCCTTTTGCCACTAGCCTAGCCTTATAGGTCTCCACCTGGCCATCTGCTCCAATCTTTCTCTTATATACCCACTTGCACCCAATAGGCTTAACACCTTCAGGGGCTTCAACCAGAGTCCATACTTGGTTGGTATACATAGATTCCATTTCAAATTTCATGGCACTATGCCATTTCTCTGAGTCAACACTACTCATAGCCTCATTATAGGTCTTAGGGTCGTCTTCATCAATGATTGACAACTCATTGTCATTCTCAATGACAAGGCCATAATACCTCTCAGGTTGGTGAGACACTCTCTCTGACCTACGAATGGGCTATTCCACAGAAGGTTGTTCAGTCTGAACAGGTGTTTCCACTTGAACCGTAGTAGTTTGTGCTTCTCGAACTTCATCAAGTTCAATTTTGCTCCCACTGTTTCCTTCAAGGATAAACTCCTTTTCCAAGAAGGTAGCATGTCTGGAGACAAACACCCGATGATCGGTGTAAAAGTAATACCCTAAAGTCTCTTTAGGATATCCCACAAAACTACATTTTACGGATCGAGACTCCATCTTATCTGGGTTAACTTTCTTGACATAAGCTGGACATCCCCAAATCTTAACGTGTTTAAGACTCGGTTTCCTTTCTTTCCATATCTCATATGGAGTTTGAGGAACAGATTTGGAAGGCACCTTATTTAGTAAATATGCTGAGGTTTCTAATGCGTAACCCCATAGGAATACTGGAAGATTCGCATAGCTCATCATGGACCGAACCATGTCTAACAGAGTTTGATTTCTCCTTTCAGATACCCCATTCAACTGTGGAGTATATGGAGGAGTCCACTGGGAGACTATACCATTTTCTTTGAGATAATCTAGAAACTCTCCATTCAAGTATTCACCACCTTGATCTGATCGAAGAGTTATAATACTGTGTTTGGTTTGTTTCTCCACTTCATGTTTATATTTCTTGAACTTTTCAAAGGCTTCAGACTTGTGTTTCATCAAATACACATATCCGAATCTAGATCTATCATCTATGAAAGTAATGAAGTACGAAAATCCTCCCATGGCTTGCGTAGACATTGGTCCACATACATCTGTGTGTACCAATCCTAGCAAATCTGCAGCCCTCTCTCCATGTCCACTAAATGGAGATTTGGTCATTTTACCCAATAGACAAGACTCGCATGTAGGATATGATTCAAAATCAAAGGGGTCTAGTAACCCTTCCTTATGCAATGTCCGAAGTCTATTTTCACTAATATGACCTAGCCTACAGTGCCATAAATAGGTCAGATTTTCATCATCTCGTTTTCTTTTATTAGTTTGTTCAGTCTGAAGTAAATCATGCTCTATGTCACATACATACAGACCATTATTTAAAATTCCACGTCCATAAAGAACATTATCTCTAAGGATAGAACATTCATTATTCTTAATAATAAATGAAAAACCATCCAAATCCAACATAGGGATAGAAACAATATTCCTCACAATAGAGGGAACGTAATAACAATTATTTAAAATAATAGTCTTGCCCGTAGGCATATGTAAACTAAATGATCCTACAGCTATGGCCGCAACCCTTGCTCCATTGCCCATACGTAGAATCACCTCATCTTTTTCAAGATTCCTACTTCCCTTTAGTCCTCGCAACGAATTACAAATATGAGAACCACAGGCGGTATCTAATACCCAAGTAGAAATTTGACCTAGTGACATATTAACTTCGATCATGAACATGCCTGAATCAGAAGCGGTAGTCTTACTACCCTTCCTCTTCTTCAATTCTGCAAGGTAAACCTTGCAGTTTCTCTTCTAGTGCCCTAACTTGTTACAGTGAAAGCATACAGCTAAATTAGGATCAGTCAACTTGTGAGCATCTAGTATGCTCCCGAGTGATAGTGCAGAAGACATAATATAGTAAATCTGTAAATGATAAACACATAACAACACTTAGCAAATATTCAATTTCATTTCAAAACACTATATGAATCGGGTCTTTATTCATAAGTGGCTCCCACTAGTTTATCTAATTTATTCAACCCCCTACGTGAAAAATTAAGCATTCATAATGCTAGTGGGAATAGGGATCCTACATTCCATTACACAACCCCGGCTGTAGCACGAACCGCCATGTAATGTTCAATAGGCAGACAACTCTTGTCAATTACATCTTATGTTATTCCCTAATCAAACTTTAGCCTCTTGAATACTTGAGTCACGGTTGTGGCACGACAAACTTAATATTCTAAGTCAAGTCTAACCCAACATTCCGTACAATTGAATCAGTCTCCAACGGCCCACGACTGTGGCACGTACCAACCTTCAGTCTCCAATGTACACATCTCTATGTAATAGACAAGTATTTCTTATTTCGAAATCAAAGCCCTCGGCTGTAGCACGAACCGACAATGATTTAAAAATAAGAACTACTTTTCTATCATGTTGGAAGGCTATGACCGACACAAGCCCGTTGTGTCATTGGCCAATTACTACTTGATATTATTTAATTTTAGAGGGATTATATTACGTTACAATCATAATCATATTATAAAGAGATTCTTCCTTTTAAATTAAATATTTCAAATCAATAATCAATAATCAGATGATTCACAGATCGGGTGGAGCATTGTCAAGAGGCGTCACTTAATAACCCTTTCTTACAGATAAAAATATGTTGTTGACAGAATCATCCTTTCTCTCATATCGAAAATTCATATTCAATTACGTGTTTCATAAACACAAGAATCTCATGATTGTATTCATAATATTATTATTAAGGTTATGAAACAATTTCACTATACTAGGTTGTCTAACAAACGCCTTATGTTCATTTAAGTTCACCTAAATATATCATCGCATGATAAACTAAGCATATATCACATATATAAACATGAATAAACATCAAGGTAGGCATGTTACATCATCTAGCATATTGGTCTAAGCATTATACATCTCTATGTATCACATGAAGCATTTAAAAGCAATTAAAACAGTTAAAAACAGCTTTAAAACACTTTCAGAAATATAAACAGTTCAAAACTTTTATATAAACTAAAATTTGATCACTCCATTAGATCCATCTCGGAAAAACGAATCCAACGATATATTGCACGCCCAAAACGGAGTTACGAAACTCCCAAAAAATCAAATTTAATGTGGACAGTCGGGCTGTAACGCATTACAGGAACGCGTTACAAGCCCTGTAACGCATTCCGGTGATGCGTTACAACCCTTTTAAGCCATTAAAAGGTGTAACGCATTCCGTGAATGTGCCACAGGGTGTAACGCATTCCCGGAATGCGCGACACCCCCCGCGCGCGCGCGCCACACGCGCCTGCAGCAGCCGCCTGACAGCTTCTTCTCTCGATCGCCGTGCAGCCGTACCTGACATCCTCTGCCATGTCTGTCTTCTTTCCGTGCAGTCCCAGACAGTCACAATCTTTCAACAGATGTATATATATATACATACTAACAATTTATATATATATATATATATATATATATATGTGATTATTTAATTACGAATTTAATTGCAAGATCTTCAAAAATTCATAATAGAAAATCTATACATCATAAAATTATGAAAAAAATACCCAGACGATCTACAACACTTGTAGAACCCAGATCAACATTCAAAATTATTCTGAGAAACGATTTATCATCAGACATAATTAATCCATAATATAACTTGTAAAAATCATAATTAATTCTTATAAGCACATAAAATTCTGAAATTTTTACCACAGATCTATATGCATACAACCTATGCTCTGTTACCATTGTTGGATTTTAATCACAGCGGAGGCATGGTAAAACACTTTTACACATATAAAATCCAAATAAAAGCATATAAATCATGATTAAAACATATGAATCGATTACTAACCTTTAATAGCGATCCAAAAGCAACGATCGGAGATCCTTAGCAGCTGCTCCTCAAACGTGAAGCACTCCACCGGTATCCACCAAGAAAACGACGTTAAGGAGGAGGAGGAGGTAGAGAGAATTAGGTTTTCTAAAAACTTTTTTTGGGTTTTGAGTTAGAATAAAAATAGGGTTTATAATAGTATATTTATAGGCAAAATTTTCAGCTGAAATTTTCCCATAAAATATTATTATTATTAACCCATTTATTATTCTCATTAATAATTAAAACACCTTTTAATTATTAATCCTTTTTCTAAACACTTTAGAAAAAATTCTCTCTCTTGATTTAATTTCCAAAAATTAAATTCTTAATTAATAATATTAAGAACTTTTCTTAATTAATTTATAATCAATTAAATCTCATTTAATCAATTATTAAATTTTCCAATTAATTATTTATTTCATAAATAAATAATTATCAGCCATTATTAATTAATTCCTCCACCATTAAATCATTCTCTTTTTATGGTGTGACCCTGTAGGTTCAATATTAAGCCGGTAGTAGAAATAAATAATAATAAAACTATTTTATCATTATTTATATAAATTCTCTAATTTATTAAATATGATTAATTAATTAATCATATTTATTCTACATCGTGAGGGATACTTCTCAGCATATCGCGACTATCCGGATAATACGAATTCACTGCTTAGAATACCAAGAACCTATTCAGTGAATAGTTACCGTAAAATAAACTCCTTCTACCCTTCAATGTCCTGATTAAATACAAGGCATGGATCTCGTGTCAAGCCTGTCTAATTTAATCACTTGCTTACCATTTACTATCCTAAGTTCTATGCAAATTAGAAACTCCTTTCTAATTTCATTCACTCTGGCCAGAGATTCCTGAACTAGCATAAGTGGATCAGCCTTGAACATTCTCTTCCTTCACTGGAAGGGGTAGATCCTTTATTGATCATACACTATCTTCGTGTACAAATTCCTATACCCAGTAGAGCCCTAATAATTGTCCCTGGAGACTAAGAACTAAACCAAAGTATAGTTCAGTGTACACAAGATGACTATGATGACCTCGAGTCTAAGGATACTTGTACAACTATCACTATGTGAACAACTGCTGACATGTGAGTGAACTCCATCAGTTGTTCAACTGTGCGAGTCATGTTCAGTGAACTTATTCTATAATATGCACCTACATACTAGCTATAGTGTCACCACACAAATGTCTATGAGAACAGACATCCTTCATAATGAAGCAAGCATAGTATGTACCGATCTTTACGGATTATTAATTACCAGTTAGTAATCCTATAACCAGGAACTATTTAAGTTTAGAGTTATCATCTTTTAGGTCTCACTATTATGATCTCATCATAATCCATAAAAGCTTTACTTTAAACTATGGTATATCTTATTTAAACACTTAAATAGATAGAGCCCGTAATAAAAACAAAACAAGTCTTTTATTAATATCAATGAAATCAAAACAAATTACATAAAAAGTTATTCCTAAATCCTAATACATGATTGGACTTAGGACATATTCCTTTCACTGTTCATCTTTTCTATCTGATGTTGTGTGATGAAAGAAGAAAGCAAGGGTGAGCAATAAGCCCACCAAAATAATATGTATACTGATTAACAATCTATGAGCATTCTCATAGTACTCATTAAAATCTTGGTCAAAAGAAATGAACCAAGCTGATATCTTAACGCGACCAAGTCGCAAAATATTCAGTATATATATACATATATACTTTTCACAATCTTTGAAATCCTATGACATGTATTATATAAACAGAGTTCCAGTTTATAACTGTATAAAAATATTGTTGCAAGGTGATCTAATATATCTGACCTTGTCTCAACGTTTTCCTGAAACCTTTATCATTCATAAGACAATCATTAACTAGATATAATTTTAAAAGATGAAGTTACAAGATACTCCAATATACTTATATCTTTTCCGAATACTACTTGAACTACCACCGTTCAATGTATAAATAGTTCCTCCCATATCTTAAGCTAGAAGACAAAATTTGTATAGAATCAATCTTTAAAATATCATCAAAATAAAATGAAGTTACGAGATACTTCATTTGATGCAAACATCATTTTGAAAACTCGACCCTGCCAACACTCAACAATCGCCCAACCGTAACCTTTCTATCGAAGTGCTCTGGATAGTGTTGCAGAAATATCCAATTGGATGATGAACTCATTACGGGAGTTTTCCGCACCAGGAAGACCACTTACGATGATCAGTCGTAGTAGTGCAACCCCACCATTTTCTACATGTAGAGGAGAACCTGTCAGATTTACTTGTCAACCGAACACTGGACTCCTAAGAAATATACCGTCTTAGCGGAACTTCCAGGCCATTTGGGCCAATATAATAAAGCTGGGCCGGCGCCACTCGACCACTTATGCCACTCCTAGTTCAGATGAAATCCATGACTCTGAAACGTAAAGCTCGTCCCCCCTTTCCCCAAGTAGAAACTTGTTGATACGGCTCCACCAAGAAGCCGTATCTAGTTGGAAAGGAAAACTCACCAATATTTCCCAGGCGATGCCTGTTAATGGATTAACTTGTTCCAAGAATTTTACTTCCCGAGTGTTGGGTAAGTAATCAAAAACTCTTTTATCGAAATAGCAACCTTGTTGCGAATATAAAACACACCACAGAGTCGGATCCCTCAGGTTTTGAGCGAATATTTAAATCCCCTTTGAAAGGAAGATCTTAAATATTAAAAAAATGAGTTTTGGGATCCGCTCTAACTTTTAAAATCATTTTGAAGACTCGCAAACATTTTTAAGAATGTTTGGAGTAATGCTGATTTAATAAAATAAATCAGTCCCAATATATTACAAAATATCTGAATATTATTATTTAAATAATATTCCCATAAAGAATAATCTTTATAAAAATAATTGAAATAGAAGTTTTAAAACTTATACTTGCAATGATTATTAAATAACCAAAGATATACTTATACGAAAGTACTATCTTTATTTGAATAATCAAAAGTGAGTTTGATCATCGACACATTATTCCTTAATAAAATAAAGAATAATAATTAGCAATTAATCGGACTCATAAGTCCTCGAATGAATATTCAAAATAATATTCATTCATAAAATAAACGGAGTCATAAGCCCTTGAATGAATATTCAAAATAATATTCAATAATCGAATGAATATTCAAAATAATATTCATTAATAAAATAAACGGGGTCATAAGCCCTCGAATGAATATTCAAAATAATATTCATTAATAAATAAAGTTATCGAATAAACCTTATTCGATTCATAGTTTTAAAAACTATTCATATATATTTATAAATATATATATATATATTATACTCGGGCGCATCGACTCCCGGTTTTAGAAAAAAGTTCACCTTTGCACTACTAGAAAAAGTAGAATAGACATCGCCTCTTTTACATCGGTTGCTTATTTCACCGATGTAAAAAGTATTTTAGACATCAGTTTTGAGCAAGCGATGTCTTTTGTGCTTATAAACATCAGTTTATTAGAAGAACCGATGTTAAATGTTTGTTAAAAAAAATTGTTAAATACTACAGCAAAAGAAATCTTAAAACAAAAAAACTGATGTTATTAAGCATCATAGACATCAGTTTGCTACCAATAGACATCGGTTACCAATGAAGAACCGATGTCAAAGGTATCGTCAACATCAGTTTTTGATGAAAACTGTTGTTACTGGTACTAGTAACATCAGTTTATTATTTAAATTGAAAGATTTTGCTTAACTCACATATATTTAAATTGATAAAAATATCATATTATGATGATATATGAAGATTAGATATGCATGGGAAATTTAATATCAAGATACAGAAATCGGTTTTAAACATGGAACTGATGTTATATGCTCTATTTAACATCAGTTTAAAACCGATGTTAAATGGGGGGTCTTTAACATCACCCACGAAGACATCGGATTTTTACATACATAGACATCGGTTTTTAACCGATATCTATTGACGTTTTTCTAGTAGTGTTGGGTCCCCTATACTATGGGTATATGCAAATTACCGCTGATCTCTAGCATAGGTATTATCAACTGATTCAACAGATATATGTATCAAGAATACGAAACAGGCATGCATATATACCATATCACATGCTACAATATATCGCAAGAATTTGCTAAATAACCATTATGCATCTATCACAAGATAATGCATGTACATATGTATACATCACAACAACAGTATAACTGGTAGAAAACTTGTCTGAGTGCTCCCGGATAGACTTAAGCTTAGAGTGGGTCCGATAACCTATGAACAACAACATAAGTTGGAATTAAACCCCGGTCGCTTAACAAACTAGACTTTAACCATTTAGAGTCCTAACGTTCGCTTTCGCGCTTAACGATTCACTTAAGTCGCTCTAGTACCCTCGGCTCCACCATTTTTAATAAATTAACCATTAAGGATTTTAAGGCGATTCTTTTGCGAGTACCTTAACAACTGCCTAATCCACTTTATATAAATGTTTCATACCCCAATTAGTCATTTAAGGTCCTTAACCAAGGTTTCAAAGTAAGGCGAGGGGTAATGGTTCGGTCGCGAAACGCCGTTACTTAAAACGGTCGTTTCTCCTAAACCGTACATCGGATTCAAACGAACCACATATCAAAACGAAGCTCGTAACATGAACTATCTAAACATGGCAATGGTCAAAACCTTACAGTGAGTTTAAGGGTTCTGATGTTAAGAACAAAAACAGTCTACGGTAAATCGGGCATTACGACGGCTATGTTTACGCGATTACCCAAATTTGTACAACTCCAAATCAATCCACAATCAACCGCAAATCAACCCATAACCATCAATACAACCAAACTCCATCCATACTTCATTACAACAGTCCCAACATCTCAAGATTTACCAATTTATACTACCCCTAAACATGAACTAAAGCTATACTTAAGTTCATTAACCAATAATCAAGATTTACAACTCCAAACTCATTATAAATCCAACCCAACTCTAAATATACATGAATCATACTTCCCAAGAACTAAACCAAGCATAAAAACTCTAAATATTCAAAAGTAAGGCTAGGGTATGAGATTATACCTTCCTTGGTGAGTAAAAGTAACTAAGGAGCTTGGAATCACCCTTGAAAGTCCTTACCAAAGCTTAATCTAATCAAAAACACAAGATTAAAATTTCAAGTTCTTGAAAAACACTATTCACTCTCTTCTTCCATGAATTTTAGGAAGAGATTGTGAAGGAATTTGAAGCTTAGACTTATAGGATATCTATATCTATGTACAAGGAACCTTAGATAATTACCTCACTAATTAACAAATCTTGGAACTTGGATTTGAGTTTTATCTTCCTTTGAAATGGATAAAGGCCGAGAGCTTCTTATTGGAAATGAAGGTCAACTTTGTGTTTTTGTGTTATGAATTGTTTTGTTGGTTGTTTTACCTTTTGTTTTGCTAAATTACCTTTGAACCATGGTAAATTTTGTGTGGTTTATAATCAACCAACATTTCCTTCCCTTTGGTCATGCTTATATCATTTTTCTATGTCATCTTCCCACACTTGTCCTCTTCTTGTTGGTGTGGTGACATCATCATCACTAACCTCTTTGATTAGCTCTTAATTACTTGGCTAATGACCGCTGATCTGTTATACGGTTCGCTTAACTTTCGTTCTCGTTTATCATTTGAGGGATCATACCCGGGATCTTATCACTTGGGTCCCCTTAACCTTTCTCAATACATTATATTCCTTTTATAATCCTCTCTTATAATCCTTGAATTAAAATCCTTTTAATCATGTTACCTTATACTCAATTCTTTCTGTATCTGGTGGATTTTCGGGAAAAATCAAATTGTTCGAATTTGGATTATGACGATCTTTACATACACTTATATCTCATATAAAGTACTAATAAGATCTCATAATAACAATAGAAGAACCCCTACATAGTGTGGTATGAAAAGTTTTCTTATTCAGCATAATCAGCAAAACACTATTCATAAGGGTTTCAAAAATTCCAAAAATTGGGGTTATTACAACAATTGATAGGGAGTCATGCATCTTGCTTGATTAACCAGGGAAATATTCTGAGTGTAGCATGCAGTATTTACAACTTCAGCCCAGAAATATGTTGGCAGTTTAGATTCTTCAAGCATTGTCCTAGAAGCTTCAATAAGTGATATGTTCTTTCTTTCCACTACTCCATTCTGTTATGGAGTTCTTGCTGCTGAAAACGCATGGAGAATCCCATTTTCCTAACAAAATGCCCTCATGACAGAATTCTTGAACTCAGTTCCATTGTCACTCCTGATTCTTCTAACCTTGAAATCAGGATGATTATTGACTTGCCTTATGTGATTGATGATGATTTCACTAGCCTCGTCTTTAGACTTTAGAAAATATTTCCAAGAGAACTTGTCACACCCCCAACTTAAATAGCAAAATAAATATAGCTATTACATCTTTTTAATGAAGAATACACAACCAAAATCCAAGATCTTACAGTTTAGGGTTCGGAACAGCCCAACACTACCAATTATTACATCTGATTACAAATACCGAGTCCTCACACAACTATTATTACTTATTCTACCTGAGCTCGAACATAAGCATCAGCATCACAGGTCTAACGGGCAGTCTGCTTGAATCTAACCATAGCTGCTAGCTGTAATATAAGGGTAAAGCAAGAAGTGAGCCAAAAGCTCAACAAGTGCTAATAGTACAACGCAAAACATAAATCGAGATATACCTTTAGGAATGACAATGGAAAGACATAATCAATGATAACGAGAGATAAAACTTATGTGAGTTGGCATCATTTTGCTTGCATCAAAACAAATTTTAAAAAAAAATCATTCTTAATCAAAATCATTTTATGACGCTACGGATTACAGCCGGTGATCAGCCGCGAAGTAATCCCGAACCTCGCTGGGTTCTAAAACATTATTGGGAATCCCTAGGCAACTTTTAAGCCTAATATAAGTGTGGAAAGGACTCGCGTCTCAGTCCAGATCCACCATTCAAAGAAAACATTTATCCCCCTTTGGGACTGAAAAATCCACATTTTAATCATTTTAAAAACTGATGCCGATTTATGACAAAATCTCTTTCGACTATAATCATCTTTATCAAGGGATTACAGATCAACTTGAAACACTGGAAATATGACACTAAATCTCAGGGCCATGATCCACTAGACTTTACTATATTAGGGTAATTGAGAGGTTTCCATAAACAAGAACTTTGACAAGGAAATTGAGCAAGGCTATTGGATAATATGAAAGAGTAATGCCAAACTAGGCTTAAAGCAATGGTTGTAGACAAGGTATAGGTATTAGAACATCAAGAAGATAAGCATCACTGGTTCCAATAGGATAGAGGTGTTAAAATATAAAGAAAGTGATCATCAGCTCAAGATATAACAGGGTATCAAGCTTTTAGGGTAAGGATAGGGTTATCAAACAATCATGAATGAATTTAAGAAATGATTGGCTTTTAGGTATCAAGATAAAATTTCTATCGAGGTTATTTCAAGAGTTGAATCAAAGCATCAGGGTGCAATATCAAGATTTCTCAGGGATCAATAGCATGATAATCAAAAGGATCAATAAGGTATTATAACAAATCTCTATTTTATCATGGCATTAAACTATCATGAAAGACTTTTGAACTACTTGCAATACGTACTCGAGGGTTCATGGCATCTCTATGTAACTCAAAGATAAACAAAAGATATGCTTGATTTAAATATATCAAAATGACTCAGGATAATTGCATCGATATATATATGAACTGTTTACAGTAAATACGAAGGTCAAGTTGAATCACTTGCCTTGAGATAGACTGGTCGGGTCTGACTGGTAGGAGCAACAACTGGAGCTTCACTCGACTTTTATGGCAAGTTTTCCCTCGTCTCGAGATCCTACATAAATAATAATAATCCTCATTATAATATATTCTTACCATCTTAACCTATTTACAACCCGAAATTAAACATGGATGGCACTTAGGCCTATACGCACTTAATTCATATCCACCATTATATTTTCAAATATACACACGTAGCCACATAATCACATATCGTATATTAATACCAAATAACATCATATACACCATAATGCCACACTAGGCTTGGATGATCTCGACTCACCACTTAAGTCACTTGGTCACTAACTAAACAAAGTCTTCAAATTTGGGCTTCCTAACTCAATGTGCCTTTCCTAAATTATCCAAAACCTATTGACCCTCACTTGTGCCTTTTTCTCTACTGACCTTATACTATCTTAAAACTATGGTGGTTGACCTAATACTCACTTCTAAGTGTTCTAAAACTATGTGATAAGTGAAAGTGCTCACTGGTGCAAATTTCAGAATGGTAACTAAGGTTTCTTGAGTGCATTAGACACTCTTAAACTACAAGTTTTTCTTCAAAATTTTTACACAAGACTCTCCTGACCTAAGGGCATCTCACAAGCTTGATGTGGCTCAAAGGCCTGGCTTGGGCCTTCTTGGGCCTAAGCTAAAAGTCCAAGGTTCCCCTGTTTTTCTGGGCAGAAAATGCCCTGACTTGAATTAACTTGTGACACATGGTTCTAGCTCATATCCTATGAACTATGGTTGGAAAAACTTCTCTGACATACCCTCTAACTAAGGCCCAATTGGGCCTAATGAGGGCCTACCCATGACATGGCCAAATCTCCCTATTTCTAAGTTGCAACAAAACTGTCCCCTGCTGGACAGATTTTGTTATTCTACTTGTGCACCTAACCAAATGACATGCAAACCTCCAACCAACTCCTAAAACCTATTATATACTCCCCATAATAACTTCTGGTAGCTTGGGCCTCAAAGTGCACATCAATGACATGGTCAAAATTCACTCTAAACCTCAGGGTATTAAACTGATTTTTTTCTGCAGAAACTATAACTCTCATTTTTCCAAGGTTTTGACTTGACAACTCAACTAACAAAAACTCAATACTTAAACCAAGACTTATACATGGTAATCTACTGAACTAACTCCTTTATTCTCAAAATAACATTGGGTGAGATCATCCATGCCTAAAAACAACAACATGCAACTAAATATATAACATGCAACTCATGGAAAGCACATAACAAGATTTCGGCTAGGCATAAAGTTGTAAATGCTTGCAAAATCGACTTGCACCTAATACTTATCCTTAATAATTATGAAATATAACTCCTTTTAAGTATTAATAAGAAATTCATCATGGAAACAATCTATTTAAGCACATCTATTTCGAATTTTATAGATAACAACATGATTTCGAAAAGAATAGCATGCAAAACATGGTTGATCATCATTTTAATGTCTTAAAACTAGCATGCGTGGCTAAACATAAATTTATAATGAGATTTCAGTAGCATGCAAAGGATTTTAAAGCATGATATCTCCATAAAACACTTAGTTAGCACATATACATAATATATCTCATAGAGAGCTCTTGAATTCACAAGAATCAAGAGTTTCTCTTTGGAGATCACACAAAACTACACATGCAACCATGAAACTTCATCTTCCAAATCACAAAACTCTTGGGAAGTATATAAAATAAATGTAGGTGAAAGAATTACACTAGGGAAGATGAGAAATGGAATGAAAAATGGAAGGGAGTGGGGGAAATGGGGTTCGGCCGAGAGCAAAAGGGAGGGAGGGGAAGAGAGAAATTTTTGTGGTGTGTTGGAGTGTGAAATGATGAATGACTTCTCTCCACTTTGATTTGTTTGTTTTATGCTATTTGGTTGACAAGTAATGAGTGGAAGTGAGAACTTACAAAAATGTCCCTTGGCTAAAGTTAGGCCATTTTGCATGCAAGGCTAAGGTAGTAATTTGGTAATAATCAAATGAGTTAGTGGGGTTGGAAAAGTCTTATTTGCCCTTTGAGAGAATAGAAAGAGAGTTTACATGCAAGGTTATTCATATAATTTGATAATTATAACAAATAAAATTTGTAAAGATTTATTTTTATAAAATAAAATACAAGTTCAAAAATTATAAAATTTATACCATAAAATAACTTGTATTTTTAGAGACTTTATAAAATCATTTTCAAAATTTGTGATCAAAATGCCTTTTAAAAGAAGATTTTTCCAAAGCTTAGAATATTCCTTATAAATCAAAAATAAAGAAATTAAATAAACTCTTGCTTTGAAAAATCATATACTACCCAAAGCAAATTTATAATGCAGAAATTTTCACTCACACAAACGTACAATCATTGAATATATTTTCATTTGACTTAATATTATACCAAATTCACAAATAATATTACATAAAATGCCGGTCGTAACATCCTCTCCCCCTTAAGGGATTCTGTCCCCAGAATCTAAGAGAACAGATGAGGATACCGGGAACGCATATCAGACTCTAACTCCCCAGTCGACTCTTCGACCTTAGGGTTCTTCCAAAGTACTTTTACTAACTTTACTGACTTATTTCTAAGACTCTTTACTTGCCAGTCGAGTATTTTAACCGGTTGCTCCACAAATGACAGGTCTGCCTGAATTTCTACGGGTTCATATTCTATCACATGGCTAGTGTCAGGATTATATTTCTTAAGTAACGACACATGGAACACGTTATGCACATGCCGATACTGAGGTGGTAAGGCCAACTCGTAGGCCACCTTTCCTACTTGACTCAAAATCTCAAAAGGACCTATGTATCTAGGTGCTAACTTTCCTTTCTTGCCAAATCTCATCAACCCTTTCCTAGGTGACACCTTTAGCAACACAGCTTCGCCAATTTGGAATTGAACATCCTTACGCGCTGGATCCGCATACTTCCTCTGTCTATCTTGAGCAGCAAGCAACCTTTTCTGAATTAACTTGACTGAGTCATGCAACTGTTGTACCAATTCTGAGCCGAGAATTCTTCCTTCTCCTACTTCATCCCAACTTGTTGGTGATCTACATTTTCGCCCGTACAAAGCTTCATATGGTGGCATGCCGATACTGGAATGATAGCTGTTGTTATATGAGAATTCAATCAATGGCAGGTGGTCGTCCCAACTTCCTGCAAAATCGATTGCACAACTGCGCAACATGTCTTCGATTGTTTGAATCGTCCTTTCGCTCTGACCATCAGTCTGCGGGTGATACGCCGTGCTCATATTCAACTTCGTGCCAAGACATTCCTGGAATTGCTTCCAGAATCTCGAGTTAAATCGGGGATCTCTGTCTGAAACTATTGATACGGGTACTCCATGCCTTAATACGATTTCGTGCACATACAGATGAACCAACTTGTCCAGTGACGACTTCTCATTTATTGGAAGGAAATGCGCCGACTTCGTAAGACGATCAATTATAACCCATATTGCGTCATGTCCGGATTTTGTTCGCGGTAGTCCTACTATAAAGTCCATAGCGATATTTTCCCATTTCCATTCTGGAATCTTCAGGGGCTGAATTAATCCGCTTGGTCGTTGATGTTCTGCCTTTACTTTCTGACAAGTATAGCACTTTGCAACCCATTCTGCCACGTCTCGCTTCATATTTGGCCACCAAAAGTTCTTCTTTAAGTCTTGATACATCTTGGTGCTTCCCGGGTGGATTGAAAATTTCGAATGGTGGGCTTCATGGAGGATCTTATTCTTTAATTCAGGTACATGAGGAATCCATATTCTGGATGAAAACCTTAGTATTCCTTGCTCATCCCTTTTAGTATTAATCTCTTCTCCAGATAACTGATTTTTCTCTTTTTCCATTACTTCCTCTTGACACTTCGTTATCTTTTCCATTAGTGTTGGCTGAAAGGTCATTGCACGACAAACTTCTTTGACTTTCCCATAAGCACAAAGTTCCAATTCAAATTTTCCGATTTCTTCAGATAACTCTTTTGATGTTATCATCATATTCAATCTCTCCTTCCGACTCAGTGCATCGGCCACTACGTTCGCCTTTCCAGGATGGTAATTTATCGAACAGTCATAGTCCTTGATCAATTCCAGCCATCTCCTCTGCCTCATATTGAGCTCTTTCTGAGTAAAAATGTACTTTAAACTCTTGTGATCCGTGTAGATTTCACACTTCTCTCCATAGAGATAGTGTCTCCAAATCTTGAGTGCGAACACTATGGCGGCTAGTTCCAAGTCATGCGTCGGATACTTTAACTCGTGCGGCTTCAACTGTCTTGACGCATATGCTATTACCTTACTGTGTTGCATCAACACACAACCCAAACCCTTATGTGAAGCGTCGCTGAATATTACAAAATTCCCTTGATCATCTGGAAGTACCAACACCGGAGCTGTTACCAACTTCTGTTTTAACTCTTGAAAGCTATTTTCACATTCTGCACTCCTTTCAAACTTTTGATTCTTTCTGGTTAACTTGGTCAATGGCGTGGCGATCTTCGAGAAATCCTTGACGAATCTTCTATAGTATCCGGCCAATCCTAGAAAACTTCGCACTTCCGTAGGAGTCTTTGGCCTCTCCCAACTCATAACTGCCTCAATCTTCGCCGGATCCACTTTAACTCCCTTATTTCCAATAACATGCCCCAAAAATTGAACTTCCTTAAACCAAAACTCACATTTGGTAAACTTGGCATACAACTTCTCTTGTCGGAGTATCTCCAATGTTATCCAGAGGTGCTGCATATGTTCTTCTTCCGACTTAGAATAAATAAGGATGTCATCAATAAATACCACGACAAATTTATCCAAATACTTCTTAAATACTCGATTCATCAGATCCATAAATGCGGCCGGAGCGTTGGTCAATCCAAACGACATTACTAGGAATTCATAATGCCCATATCTGGTCCTAAATGCGGTCTTGGGAATATCTTCTTCCTTGATCTTTAATTGATGGTATCCCGATCTCAAATCAATCTTCGAAAAGCATTTTGTTCCCTTTAACTGATCAAAAAGGTCATCTATCCTTGGTAGCGGGTAGCGGTTCTTGATCGTTACTTTATTCAACTCCCGGTAATCTATGCATAGACGCATACTCCCATCTTTCTTCTTCACAAAGAGAACAGGTGCTCCCCATGGCGACGTACTTGGTCGTATCACTCCCTTATCCAATAATTCTTGTAGCTGGCTCGCCAACTCTTTCATTTCTGCTGGTGCCATCCTATACGGAGCCTTTGAAACTGGTTTCGTGCCTGGAGCAAGGTTGATCTCGAACTCAATTTGTCGATCTGGTGGTAAGCCTGGTAGTTCGTCGGGAAACACATCGGGGAACTCATTAACTACAGGAATATCTTCCATGCTGGGGCTGCCTCTCTCTGAATCCACTACATATGCTAGGAACGACTCACAACCTTTTCTAAGTAACTTCTTAGCCTGAATAATTGTAAGAAATAGTTGCCCTTGCCTCTGCCCCTTAAATACTACCTTCTCTCCATTCTTCGTCTTTAAATACACTCTCTTGGTCTTACAATTTATCTGAGCGCTATTCTCTCCTAACCAATCCATTCCTAAAATTATATCAAACTCTCCCAGCTTGAAGAGTATCAAGTCGGCTGAGAACTTATATCCCGAAATATCAATCTCATATTTTGGACAAAATTGATTCACAGGAATCTTCTCTTGGTTCGCAATTACCACATTTACTACCTCACTCATAACCGTTTTATCACATTGGAGCTTATCAACAAAAGATTCTGATATAAAAGATCTTGTTGCTCCCGAATCAATCAATACTTTAGCTTTGACATTATTGAGTAAAAGTGTACCTGCTATCACCTCAGAATTCTGAACAGCATCTTTCATCTTTAGATCAAATGTCCTTGCTGTTGCTTGCGGGGTTGGTGCGGGTGGTGGAGGTAATGCCAATACCTCAGCTGGCACGCTTGCACTGGTACTTGCCACGTTCATCAGAGCTCTGACTGGTCCTGTTGCCTTACACTCCCTAGCCATGTGTCCAGTCTTCCCACACTTGTAACACGTAACTCCTGGCTTCGGCATCTTGCACTCGTTTGCCAAATGTCCCTTCTGATTGCACCTATAACAGGTCATACTCAGCTTATTGCATACTCCGGGGTGCCTTCTTCCACAGTGCTTGCATTCTGGCCTCTGGAACCTGTTTTCTCCAACTTGCCCTTGGCTTGCCTGATTGTTCCCTTTTGATTCTTGCCTTTTTCCCAAATTTCCCTTCCTTTGAAAATTTCCGCCCTTCTGGAAACCAATCCTCTTTACATTCCGATCTTGCGAACTTCCAGCTTCAGACTTTTCTCCATAAAATGGAACCTTCCTCTTCTTGTTATCCCTCTCTTTCCTTGACTGCATCCCATTATTCTCAATCAGAGCAACTTTCTGTACTACTCCGGCATAAGTTTCAAGCTCAAACATAGCCACCCTATCTCTGATCCAAGGCTCCAATCCTTGCTGAAATTTCTTTGCTTTTTCCTCCTCAGTGCTGGTATACTTTGTCACAAACCTTGACAACTCAGTGAACTTCTTCTCATACTCCAATACAGTCATGTTCCCTTGCTTCAACTCAAGAAATTTTAGCTCCATCTGATTCTACATGTACTTAGGGTAATACTTGTCCAGAAATAACTTTTTAAATCTCTCCCAAGAAACCTGCTGAGTGACTTCCATAGCTTTTACTGATTCCCACCAATAGATGACTTCTCCCTTCAAGAAGTAAGTGGCATACGACGTCTTCTGATCGTCTCCTAACTATACCAACTCAAAAGCCCTTTCCATCTCCTTGATCCAGGTGTTTGCTATCACTGGATCAGTGGTATCATGAAATACAGGTGGATTCACATTCTGAAAAGCTTTGAAAGTGACAATTTTTCTAGGTGGTACTGGTGGTTCAGGTGGTTGGTGTGGCTCACGGTTATCTTGGTTTTCAATTCGTTGTTGAAGGGTTAGTTGTTGTTGAGCTATAGCATTGGTTTGCTGTTGCAAGGTTTCCAGTAGTCGAAGAATATTTGGGTCTGTGGTGAAGGTGGTTGTTGGGTTCTTCTTTTTGGGAGGCATGATCCTGAAATAAGAGTTGTGTCATAACAAATATGAATGATAAAATGATTCGAGGGTATCGCATGGCATTCTCATTTACATATGGGGTCAAGTTTCCAAATTAAGCAGATATGATGATAAAAACATAAAATAACAGTTGAGAGCAAATGGAACAATAGCACATAATTATTGAAATTTTTAAAGGTCACAGTACATAGGATTGGGACATAGTCTGATTCTAGAAATAACAGGCTTATTTAAAGGAAAGACGGAAACAACTGGGGATTCCATAGAGTCTAATAGTACAACAACATGAAAGGTAAATGGAAAGAACTAAGGCTCCACTCCATCTGAACGGGGCTTGGTAGTCTTTTCCTCTCGAAGCGTCTTCATAATGCTCTGGAGCTCATCCGCCACCATCTGAATGACATACTGGCTGGTACGGTCCCGGTGTGCTGGCATCTCCTCAAGCTTAGTGTTGACGTACTGAACCAAGGTCACAAGTCTCGCAATCAACTGCTCCTTGGGCTTCCCTTCGTAGTTTCGGCTGTCCGGATACACGTTCTTCAGTCGGTCTATCAGTCGGTCGTACTTGCCCTGAAGCATGTCGAACTCGCGCCTCAACTCAGCATACACGGAGAAAGCAATAGTGTCGTCCGACCCAGAGGATGACGAGGAATGCGCCCTTTGCTGACAACCAATAAGAGGAGTATTAATAATAATTTACTTAACCTACTCTCTCGCATAATATCTATAACCTACACACAAATCCTATAACCTATTTGGGCTGTCCAGGGACTCTAAACCGTAGCTCTGATACCAAAACCTGTCACACCCCCAACTTAAATAGCGAAATAAATATAGCTATTACATCTTTTTAATGAAGAATACACAACCAAAATCCAAGATCTTACAGTTTAGGGTTTGGAACAGCCCAACACTACCAACTATTACATCTGATTACAAATACCGAGTCCTCACACAACTATTATTACTTATTCTACCTGAGCTCGAACATAAGCATCAGCATCACAGGTCTTACGGGCAGTCTGCTTGAATCTAACCATAGCTGCTAGCTATAATATAAGGGTAAAGCAAGAAGTGAGCCAAAAGCTCAACAAGTGCTAATAGTACAACGCAAAACATAAATCGAGATATACCTTTAGGAATGACAATGGAAAGACATAATCAATGATAACGAGAGATAAAACTTATGTGAGTTGGCATCATTTTGCTTGCATCAA